>NC_092236.1:60067305-60319805 GCF_036320965.1 Panulirus ornatus
TTGCTCCCTTGTCTTACGCACTTTATTTACCTCCTTCCAGAACATCAGATTGGGGAGGAGCAGTGTGGTTTCAGAAGTGGTAGAGGATATGTGGATCAGGTGTTTGCTTTGAAGAATGTATGTGAGAAATACTTAGAAAAGCAAATGGATTTGTATGTAGCATTTATGGATCTGGAGAAGGCATATGATAGAGTTGATAGAGATGCTCTGTGGAAGGTATTAAGAATATATGGTGTGGGAGGAAAGTTGTTAGAAGCAGTGAAAAGTTTTTATCGAGGATGTAAGGCATTTGTACGTGTAGGAAGAGAGGAAAGTGATTGGTTCTCAGTGAATGTAGGTTTGCGGCAGGGATGTGTGATGTCTCCATGGTTGTTTAATTTGTCTATGGATGGGGTTGTTAGGGAGGTGAATGCAAGAGTTTTGGAAAGAGGGGCAAGTATGAAGTCTGTTGTGGATGAGAGAGCTTGGGAAGTGAGTCAGTTGTTGTTCGCTGATGATACAGCGCTGGTGGCTGATTCATGTGAGAAACTGCAGAAGCTGGTGACTGAGTTTGGTAAAGTGTGTGAAAGAAGAAAGTTAAGAGTAAATGTGAATAAGAGCAAGGTTATTAGGTACAGTAGGGTTGAGGGTCAAGTAAATTGGGAGGCAAGTTTGAATGGAGAAAAACTGGAGGAAGTAAAGTGTTTTAGATATCTGGGAGTGGATCTGGCAGCGGATGGAACCATGGAAGCGGAAGTGGATCATAGGGTGGGGGAGGGGGCGAAAATCCTGGGAGCCTTGAAGAATGTGTGGAAGTCGAGAAAGCAAAGCAAAAGCAAAAATGGGTATGTTTGAAGGAATAGTGGTCACAACAATGTTGTATGGTTGCGAGGCATGGGCTATGGATAGAGTTGTGCGCAGGAGGATGGATGTGCTGGAAATGAGATGTTTGATGACAATGTGTGGTGTGAGGTGGTTTGATCGAGTAAGTAACGTAAGGGTAAGAGAGATGTGTGGAAATAAAAAGAGCGTGGTTGAGAGAGCAGAAGAGGGTGTTTTGAAATGGTTTGGGCACATGGAGAGAATGAGTGAGGAAAGATTGACCAAGAGGATATATGTGTCGGAGGTGGAGGGAACGAGGAGAAGTGGGAGACCAAATTGGAGGTGGAAAGATGGAGTGAAAAAGATTTTGTGTGATCGGGGCCTGAACATGCAGGAGGGTGAAAGGAGGGCGAGGAATAGAGTGAATTGGATCGATGTGGTATACCGGGGTTGACGTGCTGTCAGTGGATTGAATCAGGGCATGTGAAGCGTCTGGGGTAAACCATGGAAAGCTGTGTAGGTATGTATATTTGCTTGTGTGGACGTGTATGTATATACATGCGTATGGGGGTGGGTTGGGTCATTTTCTTTCGTCTGTTTCTTTGCGCTACCTCGCAAACGCGGGAGACAACGACAAAGCAAAAAAAAATATATATATATATATGTATATATATGTATATGTTATATGGTTGCGAGGCATGGGCTATAGATAGAGTTGTGCGGAGGAGGGTGAATGTGCTGGAAATGAGATGTTTGAGGACAGTATGTGGTGTGAGGTGGTTTGATCGAGTAAGTAATAATAGCGTAAGAGAGATGTATGGTAATAAAAAAGGGTGTGGTTGAGAGAGCAAAAGAGGGTGTTTTGAAATGGTTTGGTCACAATGAGAGAATGAGTGAGGAAAGTTTGACCAAGAGGATATATGTGTCAGAGGTGGAGGGAACGAGAAGTGGGAGACCAAATTGGAGGTGGAAAGATGGAGTGAAAAAGATTTTGAGTGATCGGGGCCTGAACATGCAGGAGGGTGAAAGGCGTGCACGGAATAGAGTGAATTGGAACAACGTGGTACACCGGGGTCGAGGTGCTGTCAATGGATTGAACCAGGGAATGTGGAGCGTCTGGGGTAAACCATGGAATGTTCTGTGGGGCCTGGATGTGGAAAGGGAGCAGTGGTTTTCGGTGCATTATTACATGACAGCTAGAGACTGAGTGTGAACGAATGTGGCCTTTGTTGTCTTTTCCTAGCGCTACCTCGCACACATGAGGAGGGAGGGGGTTGTTATTTCATGTGTGGTGGGATGGCGATGGGAATGAATAAAGGCAGACAGTATGAATTATGTACATGTGTATATATGTATGTGTCTGTGTTTGTATATGTATGTATACATTGAGATGTATAGGTTTATATATTTGCATGTGTGGACGTGTATGTACATACATGTGTATGTGGGTGGGTTGGACCATTCTTTCATCTGTTTCCTTGTGCTACCTCGCTAACGTGGGAGACAGCGACAAAGCAAAATAAATGATAAAATAAATATATATAAAGAGAGAGAGAGTTAATGGGATGGCCTTGATTAGGGCCATAGTTGCCCATGCCATCTCTGCTAACATTAAATAAATGAATTATGAATATGGTACATTAATGATGGTGATGGTTTTACAGGTAACGTGTTGGTGGTGAATGTAATGCTAGCAGGGCTGGTGGTAAGTGCAGGTGTGCTGCCCTCCTGGGTTGTGTCACTGCTGGCAGGATGGTCGCGCCCAACGCCCGTCTGCTGTGCTTCCTGGCTCCTCACCACATTAGCTGCACATGCTGCTCTCCTCACCCTCCCATCCCTAGCCTGGGAAAACTCGGCTAGGGTGGCAGGCAGAAGTGTGAGCATTTCAGTACTTGCTGTGATGGTGGGTGTGTCGTGGGCAGCAGCAGGCACCATCACCATTACACAGTGGGTGACAGGCTTGGCACCCCTGCATTGTGCCCACAACTCCCCACAGCGTACCTCCTCCCACACTGCCTTCACTTCAGCAGTAGGTGTGACCCTGGTGGGTGTTCCCCTAGTGACAGCACTGACCATACACACCCACACATTGCTGGCTGGTCGAGGAGGACATAGACGCCCACTTCCTCCAACGATGAAGCCCCCCCAGGCCCTGACACGGGACTTAGCCCTGACTGGAACTAACCTGGTTGTGACGGCAGCGGCAGGTGGATGCTGGGTTGCAGGGCTTGCTGGGGACTGGTGGGCTGATGACCCCTTGCGCACTGGTGTTGCCTGGCTCCCTATTGTTGCTGCCACTGCTTCCAGTTTCATCTACGCCGCCCACAAACCCTTCCGTGAGGCCTACGTCCAACTGTTCCACTACTGCTGCTGTAAGACTTCTGTGTCCCTGTCACGACGTGGGCGCAGTGGTGAAGCAGCAGCAGCAGCAGCAGCAGCAGCTGCGGCAGCAGCACGACCAGCCAGTGATGTCCGTGTCCATATCATCCCAGGCTACAACATGTACACCACTGCCTCCGCCCGTGACCACCGCCCACCCTCCCATGCCCATGTTAAGACACCCAGGAACAAGGAGTCACGTCGGCCTAAGCATCATCACAAAAAGGACGTATATGAGTTGTAGTTCTCACATACCTACTGCCTCCTGTCCTCCTGGAGTGACTCCATCATCCTTCTGTTGACCCAACAACACTCCCTGGACATTACAGCCACCATCTGCTACCTTAACCACTCTCCTTTCATTATTACTCATTCTTCAATTCCAATTCTCTTACCATTTCCATCTTTCATTACTATGTGCTTATTTTTGTCTCCAAGAACTTCTTACAAATGTTTTCCAGATCCCATTTCTTGTTACCATCTTACCTACCCATACTTTCTTTTGACAGTTTCACCAATCCATGTACCTCAGCTTTCCTGCATTGTTGCCATCATCTTTACCTATAGGACTTTTTTTTCTGCCTCTTGTAACTTACATCATCCCCAGTTCCACTTTTTTCCAGAGCTATGTGGACCACCAACATCTATACCTCCAGTTTCACCTCTTCCTGCAGCCTCCATGCCTAGCTTTCTGTCCATCCAACTACTTTTCTTATTCCATTATGCTGCTTGAGAAACTGCCATTTCAGTTGCATGTCTGCATCTTCCTTTGCTATCAACACAAAATGATATCTTTTCAAAATTATGACTTGCAACTTGTCACCACATAACTTGCATTGTCATCCTTCTGCTCTAGAAAACACGCTAACTTATTCTTCACAAACGAATCTTCCAGCTTTGTTACAAAATCTGAAACTACTAAACCATTTCACCAAGGAAATTAAAGATCTAATCCACCTTCACAGTATTACAGGATCAGGAAAAATTATTTATCACTGCAGAAACTTTAATTTGTCACAGAATTACCACAGCAGTTGAATTAGATTCACCTCTTTCTCAAACACAAGAGGATCACAGCAGTTGATGTTTCACCAAAAGGACTTTTCAGAGGAGAAACAGCATCAACATATAGGAAATACTTTTGGTATTGCTGTGGATTAGCAGCTCTAGGCACCCAAGACTCTTTAACACAAGTAAATGAAAGATATGGGAAATACCAAGGTTGACAAACTTTTAATGATATTGGCCTGACACAGTTTATTCATAGAAATCAAAAGGATTGCTATAAGCAAAGTAAATGGACTGTTTGTATTAATGTTATTTCGGGGGCTTCATTTAATTTTTTTTATTACTGATGTTAGTGGTGCAGAAAAGAGTGGGCTTTTCTTCTTGTTCAGTACAGTATGTTTCAAATAGTGCCATCACTCTTAAAAGAAAAGCCTATGTAGCATGAGTGTATTGTGTGAAGTAGATATATGAATGTATGTTGCAGACAAACTTAGAGCAACACTGATTGAATGAGACAGCAGTTTGCAAGATATAATGCAGAACTCTTACAGTTTAGTCATGTATTTATATATATCTGTACATGCAGTACTTCCATTTCATGGAAGAATGTAGTAGTTAGGTATCACCAAGTTAAGTACTCTGGCATCATGAAGATATGCAGTATATCACACAATTCCTTATACAGCATACAATACTGTATAATTTCTATGTTTTGTACAAGCGTATGGACTCTCAGTAAGCAAACAGTTGTATGTTGTACACCTTTATGAGGTAGCATTAAGTAAACACTGCAACACTGCAGCATATTCTGTTGGGATATTTAATGCTTGAACATTTCTATGGCTATTTTTATGGAGCATGTCCCATTGTAGAGGAAGAAAAATACTAATGTATTGTTAAGTACAAAATTATTTTTCCATTCGTAGTGACTGTAGGAAGGTAGATCAACTTGGGCATAGAGGGGACTGACACTGTTAAAATGGAAGGGAGTGTTATGAGAACCTCAGAGATTGTTGTGGGTAAGTGTTTGACACTTCCCATTCTGTAGCATAACATACTTTACCAGAAATGCAGGACAGACAGCTTGCTGTGACTAGTTGTGAAAGGTTATGCAATGTGGTTGACAATATTCATCCAGTAGTAAAGAGATTTGTCTAGTAGAGGTGAGGTGTGTCTTGGAGTTTAACAGGTGTCTAAGGGTCGACAAATGTTTATGAAGTCGACAGGTGTGCCCAGTAGAGTAGCCCACTGCAAGAAGGAAACACTGGAGAGAACTCTGTTGATTCAAATCAGACAAGAGGAAACTCATTCAAAAATTTGCAGCAAATATTTCAGTCTTATGAGGTATTCCCAACTTTCTAATAAACTCTTTTGATTATCCACAGATTGATATCAAGTTTATCGGTTTGAAACCCCAAACTACCAGTGAGATTCTTACATTTTTCCCGGTGATTCTTATTTCAATATCCCTTTTATCTTGCCTAAATATGAAAAACCAAATAATGCTTTAGCTAACATTCAGACATTTGTGCAATTGAGAATAAGATTTTGCCCTGCATTCAGGCAAAAATATGATTTACAAGAAAAGAGAATATAATGCACTTTGTATATTGATAGTAGAGTATAGAATATAGAATTGTTTAAAAAAAGAAAAAAATCTGTACGGGACAGATTACGTCATAAGGTAATTTGGATTGCATTGTTGGACTGACTTGTCATCCCAGCTATAAATTTTAGAATCCAAATGGTTTTCTAAGTGCTTATATCCAAGACCAAGATCTTGAGAGAGGTTGTGTGATACACATGAGAATGAGGAAATCAAATGCAGTAATTATTAGACTAGACCCTCAGCAAGTCTTTCCCGTCATTCCTTCCAGCAGAATCATGAACTCGCTGCGAATCACGTTTCCCCGTGTGACGTCACCAGCCACTCTGAACTTTCTGTTGCTGGTACAAAGTGGTTCATTGTTTATACATCAGAATTATGAATCCTAAGAAACATATGAATGATATTTTTCCATGTACAATAATGATCAGAATTATCAGTATTATGTGTATGGTGGTCTCATATCTAACATCCTTTCATAGGTCATTAAGCTAAGACTACCTCACATCTTGGAGATAAACTGTGTAACTGGTAAGCATGATTATTATCTGTTGATTTTATATTCACCTTACTGAAAACATGAATTGTAACTTAATTATTTCAAGCTACATTGTGAATATCTTGGAATGCAACTGTATTATTCAAGAGAAAGTTACTAAAACATTCAGGCAGGTATCTAGTTTCCTTAAACAGCTGAGAAGTGCATTGATCTTTGACTTTGTAAACCAATGGACTTGCAGTGAATGTACTGATTTTGAAATGCTATAGCAGTAGGATATTAGAAGAAAATCCCCTTTCTAGCTGTCTTAAATTCACTTTATAGTAATTCTCAGAATTGACAGCAACAGTGGAGGATTTTATTTTTTCTAGTAACAATGAGCACCCTAGCTTTGTATATTAATTTCCAGATAAGGTACGTCGGAACTGAGTTAATAAGTAAAATAATAGAATTTTTCATTGATGTAGATACTAATAGTACATGAGCCATGATGTATCAAAGTTACAGTTCTGAAAAGCAGATGACGTCATCACGAATGAATGAGATATATAGCCTTACTCTTAAAGATTTCTATGAAGGTAGTAAATACAATGGTATTTACTAGAAGGAGACTTATATTTTGGTATTTCCTGCAGGAGTAACCCTAGTCTTGAGCATAGTTCATGTTGCTACCAGGACTGAATTTTATAATTGAGCTGCTAGTATTGTGCATCATACAATGAATATTAGCACCTGGTAATGAACATGGTTCTTATGATTCTAAACATCCAGTGCATTCCACTTAGTGTCGTGTTTCATACTCATTGTATCACCTATTATGGAGTATGAGCATGGAGCTTGGAATTTTACAGTAAAGCAAGAATATTCTCTGATGGGCAGTGTGGATTGAAAGAAAATAATTGTTGGTATAGATACCATATTGATATTATTAGTTTACTGATCATTGATATATTTTGAATTCTTATTTTAGGAATTTGGAAATTTGGATAATGTTAGTGAATTCTGCTTAACCCAGGATAAATTGATTATATGCAATATGATCAATATTTTTTGTTGTTGCAACAAGTCGAGATGAGAAGGAAAATGAGTTATATGTTTGCTCTGTTGAAGGATCATCCTTGCACATAATTAATCTTGTACAATATCAACCATCTATAAAGATTTTCAGTGATATCATCAGGAAATCACAGCTTTAATCCTTGTTTGGATTCTACAGCACATGGTGTTCCTCAGTGTACAATTTTTATAAGTACTGTTTCTGGTGCATCAGAAAATCAAATTTTTGTTTTATGATTTCTCAGGAAATTACTTTCACAGATTTTAAACACAAGTTTTCTGATTATATGGAGCATCTAGGTATGGGTTAAGGATGTGATTACATAATATCAGTCTTTGTTTTCTGAATTAGTGCTTCTTATCATGGAAACCACTTTATTAACATGTATTTATATGCCAAGTTTCTTGTGATAAAAAAGTTTAGTACTAAACTATTTTGTTGCAATGATTATCGATGAATATCAGCATTGAAATGGTGTATCCATAATTTGTATAGGGTAATGTGTATTGAAAATGAATGAATTGATAAATGAATAATGATTTATGGATTTAGGTAGCCATTAGGCTGAAAATTTTAACACTGTTATGTGCATGTTTCAGAAGTAGCACATAGTTTTGCAAAAAGTCTTTTGTGAAATAACTTTCTATGCATTGTATAATAACTGAAAATGCATGCCTAATTTTCACTTTGATATGTTTAAGAATATATTGTGTTCTCCTAAGTCAAATGGGGTTTCCTTATTATATCAGGAACTCTCACTGACTACTTTTGCTATGTCGCATGCCAATGAAAATTAACTAACTTTATCCCCAATTTTCCTCCTCTAGTTTTGAGAGCTGAAATGCCTTCTGTATATTTTGATAGTCTAATCACAGAATGGTATCAAGTGCTTACACTTTTGCTTTAAGAAGGGATGACTTTCCCAATGCTAGTAGAAGTTACTTTACTACAAACTACACTTAAGAACAGATTGTCTTAGTTTCCCCATCCTTAAAGGAGCACAGTACTGGAAATTTGACACTGAAGACTATATCAAGTATAAGTTTATATGTAATTAACTGGGTGAAGGTTTGAGGCCAGACAGTCATATCCGTGAAGCACTAAAGAGAAAAACCTATTATAAAAAATAAAAAGAAATTCGGTGCCTTGGCCATGAGAATCATACACTGCTGATTGTAAACTCGAGGAGTTTCTAGTCATCATATCTTAAAGGTTCTGTTTTAAGATGAAAGACAATACTAGGGTTTATTAAGTAGTTAAACTGCACAGACCTTCATATAACTTACTCTTTCTTAGCATTTTGGGAGGTCTACTCTTTAATTAACATCTTTGCACAAAATATCAGGCTGCACAAAATATCAGGCTATGTACATAATTTTCTGAATATTAACCTAAAGAGAAAAGCCAAAATAAATTATGCTACATGGTAATTGTATTAATGACTGTTTTGTCCAAATGTATCCCCCAATTAACTGTTTTGTCGTTGACTTGCTAAGTGCGCTGAGTACCTATAACAGTTGTAGTGTCACAATCACTTTTAGTATTGTATCTGTATGTGTGCAATGTATCACTCACTAAGCCAGCTTTTTTATAAATGTGGTTAGGACAGAGTATGTTTTTTTCATGTTGGTCAACTTCATCAAGTGGACATAGGACAGACCATACTGTTTTTAAGTCTTCATCACACTACTTGATAGAAATAAATACAAATACTCACCCTAACTTCATTTGTGTTCCAAGAAAACAGGTTTTTCATATGCTTCATGTTTGCCAACTCTGCAATAAAGTGCACATAATTTATCCAGTGCAGAGTAGTGTGCCTAACAAGTGCCTAATGGCATAGCCAGCTTAAGGCTGGATGGTGGCTATCATGAGTGTTTGTTATCCTCACCCAGTCCTCACTTAGCTTCAAGCCCAGAAAGACTATACAATATTTAGAGCAATGAAATTATTAGGATATACCCCTAACTGGCATGAGGTTACCCTGTGACTGAAAAGTCACTGTTGGCAAGGCTGTATCATTTGGAATACAGTCAAATCAAACAACTCTATTCAAAGGAGTCCATCATTGCCTTGCAACTGGCCACAGGAGTCTCTGAGAGGTAAAAAGATCATAGGACAACTATAGGTATATAAAATATATATACATATATTTTTTTTTTTTTTTTTTTTTGCTTTGTCGCTGTCTCAGCGTTTGCGAGGTAGCGCAAGGAAACAGACGAAAGAAATGGCCCAACCCACCCCCATACATATGCCTTGATTCAATCCACTGACAGCACGTCAACCCCGGTATACCACATCGCTCCAATTTACTCTATTCTTTGCCCTCCTTTCACCCTCCTGCATGTTCAGGCCCCGATCACACAAAATCTTTTTCACTCCATCTTTCCACCTCCAATTTGGTCTCCCTCTTCTCCTCGTTCCCTCCACCTCCGACACATATATCCTCTTGGTCAATCTTTCCTCACTCATTCTCTCCATGTGACCAAACCATTTCAAAACACCCTCTTCTCTCTCAACCACGCTCTTTTTATTTCCACACATCTCTCTTACCCTTACGTTACTTACTCGATCAAACCACCTCACACCACACATTGTCCTCAAACATCTCATTTCCGGCACATCCATCCTCCTGCGCACAACTCTATCCATAGTCCACGCCTTGCAACCATACAACATTGTTGGAACCACTATTCCTTCAAACATACCCATTTTTGCTTTCCGAGATAATGTTCTCGACTTCCACACATTCTTCAAGGCTCCCAGAATTTTCGCCCCCTCCCCCACCCTATGATCCACTTCCGCTTCCATAGTTCCATCCGCTGCCAGATCCACTCCCAGATATCTAAAACACTTTACTTCCTCCAGTTTTTCTCCATTCAAACTCACCTCCCAATTGAATTGACCCTCAACCCCACTGTACCTAATAACCTTGCTCTTATTCACATTTACTCTTAACTTTCTTCTTTCACACACTTTACCAAACTCAGTCACCAGCTTCTGCAGTTTCTCACATGAATCAGCCACCAGCGCTGTATCATCAGCGAACAACAACTGACTCACTTCCCAAGCTCTCTCATCCCCAACAGACTTCATACTTGCCCCTCTTTCCAAAACTCTTGCATTCACCTCCCTAACAACCCCATCCATAAACAAATTAAACAACCATGGAGACATCACACACCCCTGCCGCAAACCTACATTCACTGAGAACCAATCACTTTCCTCTCTTCCTACACGTACACATGCCTTACATCCTCGATAAAAACTTTTCACTGCTTCTAACAACTTTCCTCCCACACCATATATTCTTAATACCTTCCACAGAGCATCTCTATCAACTCTATCATATGCCTTCTCCAGATCCATAAATGCTACATACAAATCCATTTGCTTTTCTAAGTATTTCTCACATACATTCTTCAAAGCAAACACCTGATCCACACATCCTCTACCACTTCTGAAACCACACTGCTCTTCCCCAATCTGATGCTCTGTACATGCCTTCACCCTCTCTATCAATACCCTCCCATATAATTTGCCAGGAATACTCAACAAACTTATACCTCTGTAATTTGAGCACTCACTCTTATCCCCTTTGCCTTTGTACAATGGCACTATGCACGCATTCCGCCAATCCTCAGGCACCTCACCATGAGTCATACTACATTAAATAACCTTACCAACCAGTCAACAATACAGTCACCCCCTTTTTTAATAAATTCCACTGCAATACCATTCAAACCTGCTGCCTTGCCGGCTTTCATCTTCCACAAAGCTTTTACTACCTCTTCTCTGTTTACCAACTCATTTTCCCTAACCCTCGCACTTTGCACACCACCTCGACCAAAACACCCTATATCTGCCACTCTATCATCAAACACATTCAACAAACCTTCAAAATACTCACTCCATCTCCTTCTCACATCACCACTACTTGTTTTCACCTCCCCATTTGCGCCCTTCTCTGAAGTTCCCATTTGCTCCCTTGTCTTACGCACTTTATTTACCTCCTTCCAGAACATCTTTTTATTCTCCCTAAAATTTAATGATACTCTCTCACCCCAACTCTCATTTGCCCTTTTTTTCACCTCTTGCACCTTTCTCTTGACCTCCTGTCTCTTTCTTTTATACGTCTCCCACTCAATTTCATTTTTTCCCTGCAAAAATCGTCCAAATGCCTCTCTCTTCTCTTTCACTAATACTCTTACTTCTTCATCCCACCACTCACTACCCTTTCTAATCAACCCACCTCCCACTCTTCTCATGCCACAAGCATCTTTTGCGCAATCCATCACTGATTCCCTAAATACATCCCATTCCTCCCCCACTCCCCTTACTTCCATTGTTCTCACCTTTTTCCATTCTGTACCCAGTCTCTCCTGGTACTTCCTCACACAAGTCTCCTTCCCAAGCTCACTTACACTCACCACCCTCTTCACCCCAACATTCACTCTTCTTTTTTGAAAACCCATACAAATCTTCACCTTAGCCTCCACAAGATAATGATCAGACATCCCTCCAGTTGCACCTCTCAGCACATTAACATCCAAAAGTCTCTCTTTCGCGCGCCTGTCAATTAACACGTAATCCAATAATGCTCTCTGGCCATCTCTCCTACTTACATAAGTATACTTATGTATATCCCGCTTTTTAAACCAGGTATTCCCAATCATCGTTCTTTTTCAGCACATAAATCTACAAGCTCTTCACCATTTCCATTTACAACACTGAACACCCCATGTATACCAATTATTCCCTCAACTGCCACATTACTCACCTTTGCATTCAAATCACCCAACACTATAACCCGGTCTCGTGCATATATATATATATATATATATACAAAGTATAATAAAAATATAAAAAAATAATATATATATTTTTTTTTTTTTTGCCGCTGTCTCCCACGTTTGCGAGGTAGCGCAAGGAAACAGACGAAAGAAATGGCCCAACCCACCCCCATACACATGTATATACATACGTCCACACACACGCAAATATACATACCTACACAGCTTTCCATGGTTTACCCCAGACGCTTCACATGCCCTGATTCAATCCACTGACAGCACATCAACCCCAGTATACCACATCGATCCAATTCACTCTATTCCTTGCCCTCCTTTCACCCTCCTGCATGTTCAGGCCCCGATCACGCAAAATCTTTTTCACTCCATCTTTCCACCTCCAATTTGGTCTCCCACTTCTCCTCGTTCCCTCCACCTCCGACACATATATCCTCTTGGTCAATCTTTCCTCACTCATTCTCTCCATGTGCCCCAACCATTTCAAAACACCCTCTTCTGCTCTCTCAACCACGCTCTTTTTATTTCCACACATCTCTCTTACCCTTACGTTACTTACTCGATCAAACCACCTCACACCACACATTGTCCTCAAACATCTCATTTCCAGCACATCCATCCTCCTGCGCACAACTCTATCCATAGTCCACGCCTCGCAACCATACAACATTGTTGGAACCACTATTCCTTCAAACATACCCATTTTTGCTTTCCGAGATAATGTTCTCGACTTCCAAATATTCTTCAATGCTCCCAGAATTTTCGCCCCCTCCCCCACTCTATGATTCACTTCTGCTTCCATGGTTTCATACGCTGCCAGATCCACTCCCAGATATCTAAAACACTTTACTTCCTCCAGTTTTTCTCCATTCAAACTTACCTCCCAATTGACTTGACCCTCAACCCTACTGTACCTAATAACCTTGCTCTTATTCACATTTACTCTTAACTTTCTTCTCTCACACACTTTACCAAACTCAGTCGCCAGATTCTGCAGTTTCTCACATGAATCAGCCACCAGCGCTGCCTCCTGTTTTAGCGAGGTAGCGCAAGGAAACAGACGAAAGAATGGCCCAACCCACCCCCATACACATGTATATACATACACGTCCACACACGCAAATATACATACCTATACATCTCAATGTACACATATATATACAACCACAGACCCATACATATATACCCATGCACACAATTCACATTGTCTGCCTTTATTCATTCCCATCGCCACCTCGCCACACATGGAATACCATCCCCCTCCCCCCTCATGTGTGCGAGGTAGCGCTAGGAAAAGACAACAAAGGCCCCATTCGTTCACACTCAGTCTCTAGCTGTCATGCAATAATGCCCGAAACCACAGCTCCCTTTCCACATCCAGGCCCCACGCAACTTTCCATGGTTTACCCCAGGCGCTTCACATGCCCTGATTCAATCCACTGACAGCATGTCAACCCCAGTATACCACATCGATGCAATTCACTCTATTCCTTGCCCGCCTTTCACCCTCCTGCATGTTCAGGCCCCGATCACTCAAAATCTTTTTCACTCCATCTTTCCACCTCCAATTTGGTCTCCCACTTCTCCTCGTTCCCTCCACCTCCGACACATATATCCTCTTGGTCAATCTTTCCTCACTCATTCTCTCCATGTGCCCAAACCATTTCAAAACACCCTTTTCTGCTCTCTCAACCACGCTCTTTTTATTTCCACACATCTCTCTTACCCTTACATTACTTACTCGATCAAACCACCTCACCACACATTGTCCTCAAACATCTCATTTCCAGCACATCCACACTCCTGCACACAACTCTATCCATAGCCCACATCTCAACATATATATATATATATATATATATATATATATATATATATATATATATATATATATATATATATATATATATATATATATACACACAGACATATACATATATACACATGTACATAATTCATACTGTGTGCCCATATTCATTCCCATCGCCACCCCGCCACACATGAAATAACATCCCCCTCCCCCCGCATGTGCGCAAGGTAGCGCTAGGAAAAGACAACATAGGCCACATTCATTCACACTCAGTCTCCAGCTGTCATGTATAATGCACCGAAACCACAGCTCCCTTTCGACATCCAGGGCCCACAGAACTTTCCATGGTTTACCCCAGACGTTTCACATGCCCTGGTTCAGTATATGTGTCGGAGGTGGAGGGAACGAGGAGAAGTGGGAGACCAAATTGGAGGTGGAAAGATGGAGTGAAAAAGATTTTGAGTGATCGGGGCCTGAACATGCAGGAGGGTGAAAGGCGGGCAAGGAATAGAGTGAATTGGATCGATGTGGTATACCGGGGTCGACGTGCTCTCAATGGATTGAATCAGGGCATGTGAAGCGTCTGGGGTAAACCATGGAAAGTTCTGTGGGGCCTGGATGTGGAAAGGGAGCTGTGGTTTCGGGCATTATTACATGACAGCTAGAGACTGAGTGTGAATGAATGGGGCCTTTGTTGTCCTTCCCTAGCGCTACCTCGCACACATGAGGGAAGAGGGGATGTTATTCCATGTGTGGCGAGGTGGCGATGGGAATAAATAAAGGCAGACAGTATGAATTATGTATTTATTTATTTATTTATTTTGCTTTGTCGCTGTCTCCCGCGTTAGCGAGGTAGCGCAAGGAAACAGACGAAAGAATGGCCCAACCTGCCCACATACACATGTATATACATACATGTCCACACACGCACAATATACATACCTATACATCTCAATGTACACATATATATACACACACAGACATATACATATATACACATGTACATAATTCATACTGTCTGCCCTTATTTGTTCCCATCGCCACCTCGCCACACGTGGAGTAACAACCCCCTCATGTGTGCGAGGTAGCGCTAGGAAAAACACCAAAGGCCCCATTTGTTCACACTCAGTCTCTAGCTGTCATGTAATAATGCACCGAAACCACAGCCCCCTTTCCACATCCAGGCCCCACACACTTTGCATGGTTTACCCCAGACGCTTCACATGCCCTGGTTCAATCCATTGACAGCACGTCGACCCCGGTATACCACATCGTTCCAATTCACTCTGTTCCTTGCACGCCTTTCACCCTCCTGCATGTTCAGGCCCCGATCACTCAAAATCTTTTTCACTCCATCTTTCCACCTCCAATTTGGTCTCCCACTTCTCCTCGTTCCCTCCACCTCTGACACATATATCCTCTTGGTCAATCTTTCCTCACTCATTCTCTCCATGTGACCAAACCATTTCAAAACACCCTCTTCTGCTCTCTCAACCACACTCTTTTTATTTCCACACATCTCTCTCACCCTTACATTACTTACTCGATCAAACCACCTCACACCACATATTGTCCTCAAACATCTCATTTCCAGCACATCCACTCTCCTGCGCACAACTCTATCCATAGCCCACGCCTCGCAACCATACAACATTGTTGGAACCACTATTCCTTCAAACATACCCATTTTTGCTTTCCGAGATAATGTTCTCGACTTCCACACATTCTTCAAGGCTCCCAGAATTTTCGCCCCCCTTCCCCACCCTAGGATTCACTTCCGCTTCCATGGTTCCATCCGCTGCCAGATCCACTCCCAGATATCTAAAACACTTCACTTCCTCCAGCTTTTCTCCATTCAAACTTACCTCCCAATTGACTTGACCCTCAACCCTACTGTACCTAATAACCTTGCTCTTATTCACATTTACTCTTAACTTTCTTCTTTCACACACTTTACCAAACTCAGTCACCAGCTTCTGCAGTTTCTTACATGAATCAGCCACCAGTGCTGTATCATCAGCGAACAACAACTGACTCACTTCCCAAGCTCTCTCATCCACAACAGACTGCATACTTGCCCCTCTTTCCAAAACTCTTGCATTCACCTCCCTAACAACCCCATCCATAAACAAAGTAAACAACCATGGAGACATCACACACCCCTGCCGCAAACCTACATTCACTGAGAACCAATCACTTTCCTCTCTTCCTACACATACACATGCCTTACATCCTTGATAAAAACTTTTCACTGCTTCTGACAACTTGCCTCCCACACCATATATTCTTAATACCTTCCACAGAGCATCTCTATCAACTCTATCATATGCCTTCTCCAGATCCATAAATGCTACATACAAATCCATTTGTTTTTCTAAGTATTTCTCGCATACATTCTTCAAAGCAAACACCTGATCCACACATCCTCTACCACTTCTGAAACCACACTGCTCTTCCCCAATCTGATGCTCTGTACATGCCTTCACCCTCTCAATCAGTACCCTCCCATATAATTTACCAGGAATACTCAACAGGCTTATACCTCTGTAATTTGAGCACTCACTCTTATCCCCACAAAACTTTCCGTGGTTTACCTCAGACGCTTCATATGCCCAGGTTCAATCCATTGACAGCACGTCGACCCCAGTATGCCACATCATTCCAATTCACTCTATTTCTTGCACGCGTTTCACCCTCCTGCATGTTCAGGCCCCGATCGCTCAAAATCTTTTTCACTTCATCCTTCCACCTCCAATTTAGTCTCCCACTTCACCTTGTTCTCTCCACCTTTAACACATATATCCTCTTTGTCAATCTTTCCTCACTCATTCTCTCCATGTGACCAGACCATTTCAATGCACCCTCTTCTGCTTTCTCAACCACACTCTTTTTATTACCACACATCTCTCTTATCCTTTCATTACTTAATCAAACCACCTCACTCCACATACTGTCCTGAAACATCTCATTTCCAACACATCCACCCTCCTCCTCCGCACAACCCTATCTATAGCCCACGCCTTGCAACCATATAACATTGTTGGAACCACTATTCCTTCAAACATACCCATTATTGCTTACCGAGATAATGTTCTCGCCTTCCACACATTTTTCAATGCTCCCAGAACTTTCTCCCCCTCCCCAACCCTGTGACTCACTCACACTTCCATGGTTACATCCGCTGCCAAAGCCACTCTGTCTAAATCGTCTCACTTCCTCCAGTTCTTCTCCATTCAAACTTTCCTCCCAATTGACTTGTCCCCCAGCCCTACTGTACCTAATAACCTTGCTCGTATTCACATTTACTCTCAGCTTTCTTCTTTCACACACTTTACCAAACTCAGCCACCAGCTTCTGAAGTTTCTCACCTGAATCAGCCACCAGTGCTGTATCATTGATGAACAAAACAACTGACTCACTTCCCAAGCTCTCTCATCCACAACAGACTACATACTTTTCCCTTCTCTCCAAAACTCTTGCATTCACCTCCTTAACAACCCAAACGACATTCACTGAGAACCAATCACTTTCCTCTCTTCTACTCTTACACTGCCTTACATCCTTGATAAAAACTTTTCACTGCTTCCAGCACTTTCCTCCCACACCATATATTTTAATACCTTCCACAGAGCATCTCTATCAACTCTATTATATGCCTTCTCAGATCCATAAATGCTACATACAAATCCATTTGTTTTTCTAAGTATTTCTCACATACATTCTTCAAAGGAAACACCTGATCCACACATCCTCTACCACTTCTGAAACCACACAGCTCTTCCCCTATATGATGTTCTGTAATGCCTTCACCCTTTCAATCAATACCCTGCCATATCATTTTCCAGGTCAGTGTTCAAATTACAGAGGTATAAGTTTATTGAGTATTCCTGGGAAATTATATGGGAGGGTATTGATTGAGAGGGTGAAGGAATTTACAGAAAATCAGTTTGGGGAAGAGCATTGTGGTTTCAGAAGTTTTAGAGGATGTGTGGATCAGGCATTTGCTATGAAGAATGTATGTGAGAAATACTTAGAAAAACAAATGGATTTGTATGTAGCATTTATGGATCTGGAGAAGGCATATGATAGAGTTGATAGAGATGCTCTTTGGAAGGTATTAAGGAGTATATGGTGTAGGAGGCAAGTTGCTAGAAGCAGTGAAAATTTTTTATCGAGGATGTAAGGCAATGTGTACGAGTAGGGAGAGAGGAAAGCGATTGGTTCTCAGTGAATGTTGGTTTGACGGAAGGGGTGTTAAGGTGCGTTGATGTTCTCCATGGTTGTTCAGTTTGTTTATGGATGGGGTTGTTAAGGAGGTGAATGCAAGAGTTTTGGAGAGACGGGCAAGGGTGCAGTTTGTTGTGGATGAGAGGGCTTAGGAAGTGAGTCAGTTGTTGTTCGCTGATGATACAGTGCTGATGGCTGATTCGGGTGAGAAACTGCAGAAGCTGGTGACTGAGTTTTTGGTAAGTGTGTGATAGAAGAAAGCTGAGAGAAAATGTGAATAAGAGCAAGGTTATTAGGTACAGTAGGGCTGTGAGGGACAAGTCAATTGGGAGGTAAGTTTGAATGGAGACAAACTGGAGGAAGTGAAGTGTTTTAGATAGTGGATTTGGCAACGGATGGAACCATGGAAGCGTAAGTGAGTCACAAGGTTGGGGAGGGGGCGAAAGTCTGGGTGCGTTAAAAAATGTGTGGGGAAGGCTTAGGAGAACCATTATCTCGGTGTATGTTTGAAGGAATAGTGGTTCCAACAATGTTATATGGTTGTGAGGCATTGGTTATAGATAGGGTTGTGCGGAGGAGGGTGGATGTGTTGGAAATGAGATGTTTGAGGACAATATGTGGTGTGAGGTGGTTTGATCGAGTAAGTAATGAAAGGGTAAGAGAGAGGTGTGGTAATAAAAAGAGTGTGGTTGAGAGAGCATAAGAGGGTGTATTGAAATGGTTTGGTCACACGAGGAGAATGAGTGAGAAAAGATTGACAAAGAGGATATATGTGTCAAAGGTGGAGGGAACGAGGAGAAGTGGAAGACCAAATTGGAGTTGGAAGGATGGAGTGAAAAAGATTTTGTGTGATCGGGGCCTGAACATACAGGAGGGTGAAAGGCGTGCGAGGAATAGAATGAATTCGAACGATGTGTTATCCCCGGGGGTCGACATGCTGTCAATAGATTGAACCAGGGCGTGTGAAGCATCTGGGTAAACCATGGAAAGTTTTGTGGGGCTGGATGTGGAAAGGGAGCTGTGATTTTGGTGCATTACATATGACAGCTAGAGACTGAGTGTGAACGAATGTGACCTTTGTTGTCTTTTCCTAGCGCTTAATTCGCATGCATGTGGGGAGAGGGGTTGTCATTTCATGTGTGTCTGGTGTTGGCGACAGGAATGAACAAAGGCGGCAATTATTAATTATGTACATGTGTGTATATGTATATGTCTGTGTATGTATATATATGTATACGTTTAAATGTATAGGTATGTATATGAGTGTGTGGACATGTATGTATATACATATGTATGTGGGTGGGTTGGGCCATTCTTTCATCTTGTTTCCTTGCACTACCTCGCTAACGTGGGAGACAGCGACAAAGTATAATAAATAAAAAAATATATATATATTTGTGTACGAAAGGATGGGCCATTCTTTGTCTGTTTCCTGGCGCTACCTCACTGACTTGGAGACGGCGATCAAGTGTAATAAATGAATAAGTCGTATGTGGTGTGAGGTGGTTTGATCGAGTAAGTAATGAAAGGGTAAGAGAGAGGTGTGGTAATAAAAAGAGTGTGGTTGAGAGAGCAGAAGAGGGTGTGTTGAAGTGGTTTGGACATATGAGGAAAGTTTGACAATGAGGGTATATATGTCAGAGGTGAAGGGAACATGGAGAGCAGGAGACCAAATTGGAGGTGGAAAGATGGAGTGAAAAAGATTTTGTGTGATCGGGGCCTGAACATGCAGGAGGGTGAAAGGCGGGCAAGGAATAGAGTGAATTGGAGTCATGTGGTATACAGGGCGTTGACGTGCTGTCAGTGGATTGAATCAAGGTCTTGTGAAGAGTTTTTCCGGGGTGTGTTGTTTTATTCTTTTTTTTAGCTATTGTTTGTGGTTTTTGTTTCGTATTATATTTTTTTAATTGTTTGTTAGTTTGTTTAAAACTCTGGTTATGTTGTTGTGTTTTAGTGTATTAATTTAAACCATGGAAAGCTGTGTAGGTATGTATATTTGGTGTGGGGAAGTGTGTATGTACATGTGTATGGGGGGGGGGGGGTATGGGCCATTTTCTTTCGTCTGTTTCCTTGCCGCTTAACTCGCAAACGCGGGGAGGGGGGGATGACAGCGACAAAGTATAAAAAAAAAAAAAAATAAAAAAAAAATATATATATATTATATATATATATATTATATACACACAGACATATACATATATACACATGTACATAATTCATACTGTGTGCCCATATTCATTCCATCGCCACCCGCCAACACATGAAATAACATCCCCCTCCCCCGCATGTGCGCAAGGTAGCGCTAGGAAAAGACAACATAGGCCACATTCATTCACACTCGTCTCCAGCTGTCATGTATAATGCACCGAAACCACAGCTCCCTTTCGAATCCAGGGCCCACAGAACTTTCCATGGTTTACCCCAGACGTTTCACATGCCCTGGTTCAGTATATGTGTCGGAGGTGGAGGGAACGAGGAGAAGTGGGAGACCAAATTGGAGGTGGAAAGATGGAGTGAAAAAGATTTTGAGTGATCGGGGCCTGAACATGCAGGAGGGTGAAAGGCGGGCAAGGAATAGAGTGAATTGGATCGATGTGGTATACCGGGGTCGACGTGCTCTCAATGGATTGAATCAGGGCATGTGAAGCGTCTGGGGTAAACCATGGAAAGTTCTGTGGGGCCTGGATGTGGAAAGGGAGCTGTGGTTTCGGGCATTATTACATGACAGCTAGAGACTTGAGTGTGAATGAATGGGGCCTTTGTTGTCATTCCCTAGCGCTACCTCGCACACATGAGGGAAGAGGGGATGTTATTCCATGTGTGGCGAGGTTGGCGATGGGAATAAATAAGGCAGACAGTAAGAATTATGTATTTATTTATTTATATATTTTGCTTTGTCGCTGTCTCCCGCGTTAGCAAGGTAGCGCAAGGAAACAGACGAAAGAATGGCCCAACCCGCCCACATACACATGTATATACATACATGTCCACACACGCACAATATACATACCTATACATCTCAATGTACACATATATATACACACACAGACATATACATATATACACATGTACATAATTCATACTGTCTGCCTTATTTGTTCCCATCGCCACCTCGCCACACATGGAATACCATCCCCCTCCCCCTCATGTGTGCGAGGTAGCGCTAGGAAAAACACCAAAGGCCCCATTTGTTCACACTCAGTCTCTAGCTGTCATGTAATAATGCACCGAAACCACAGCTCCCTTTCCACATCCAGGCCCCACGCAACTTTCCATGGTTTACCCCAGACGCTTCACATGCCCTGGTTCAATCCATTGACAGCACGTCGACCCCGGTTTATACCACATCGTTCCAATTCACTCTGTTCCTTGCACGCCTTTCACCCTCCTGCATGTTCAGGCCCCGATCACACAAAATCTTTTTCACTCCATCTTTCCACCTCCAATTTGGTCTCCCTCTTCTCCTCGTTCCCTCCACCTCCGACACATATATCCTCTTGGTCAATCTTTCCTCACTCATTCTCTCCATGTGACAAACCATTTCAAAACACCCTCTTCTGCTCTCTCAACCACACTCTTTTTATTTCCACACATCTCTCTCAACTTACATTACTTACTCGATCAAACCACCTCACACCACATATTGTCCTCAAACATCTCATTTCCAGCACATCCACTCTCCTGCGCACAACTCTATCCATAGTCCACGCCTCGCAACCATACAACATTGTTGGAACCACTATTCCTTCAAACATACCATTTTTGCTTTCGAGATAATGTTCTCGACTTCCACACATTCTTCAAGGCTCCCAGAATTTTCGCCCCCTCCCCCACTCTATGATTCACTTCTGCTTCCATGGTTTCATACGCTGCCAGATCCACTCCCAGATATCTAAAACACTTCACTTCCTCCAGCTTTTCTCCATTCAAACTTACCTCCCAATTGACTTGACCCTCAACCCTACTGTACCTAATAACCTTGCTCTTATTCACATTTACTCTTAACTTTCTTCTTTCACACACTTTACCAAACTCAGTCACCAGCTTCTGCAGTTTCTCACATGAATCAGCCACCAGTGCTGTATCATCAGCGAACAACAACTGGACTCACTTCCCAAGCTCTCTCATCCACAACAGACTGCATACTTGCCCCTCTTTCCAAAACTCTTGCATTCACCTCCCTAACAACCCATCCATAAACAAAGTAAACAACCATGGAGACATCACACACCCCTGCCGCAAACCTACATTCACTGAGAACCAATCACTTTCTCTCTTCCTACACGTACACATGCCTTACATCCTTGATAAAAACTTTTCACTGCTTCTGACAACTTGCCTCCCACACCATATATTCTTAATACCTTCCACAGGCATCTCTATCAACTCTATCATATGCCTTCTCCAGATCCATAAATGCTACATACAAATCCATTTGTTTTTCTAAGTATTTCTCACATACATTCTTCAAAGCAAACACCTGATCCACACATCCTCTACCACTTCTGAAACCACACTGCTCTTCCCCAATCTGATGCTCTGTACATGCCTTCACCCTCTCAATCAGTACCCTCCCATATAATTTACCAGGAATACTCAACAGGCTTATACCTCTGTAATTTGAGCACTCACTCTTTTTTCCACAAAAAACTTTCCGTGGTTTACCTCAGACGCTTCATATGCCCAGGTTCAATCCATTGACAGCACGTCGACCCCAGTATGCAACATCATTCCAATTCACTCTATTTCTTGCACGCGTTTCACCCTCCTGCATGTTCAGGCCCCGATCGCTCAAAATCTTTTTCACTTCATCCTTCCACCTCCAATTTGGTCTCCCACTTCTCCTCGTTCCCTCCACCTCCGACACATATATCCTCTTTGTCAATCTTTCCTCACTCATTCTCTCCATGTGACCAGACCATTTCAATGCACCCTCTTCTGCTTTCTCAACCACACTCTTTTTATTACCACACATCTCTCTTACCTTACGTTACTTACTCGATCAAACCACCTCACACCACACATTGTCCTCAAACATCTCATTTCCAGCACATCCATCCTCCTGCGCACAACTCTATCCATAGTCCACGCCTTGCAACCATACAACATTGTTGGAACCACTATTCCTTCAAACATACCCATTATTGCTTACCGAGATAATGTTCTCGCCTTCCACACATTTTTCAGTGCTCCCAGAACTTTCTCCCCCTCCCCAACCCTGTGACTCACTCACACTTCCATGGTTACATCCGCTGCCAAAGCCACTCTGTCTAAATCGTTTCCCTTCCTCCAGCTTTTCTCCATTCAAACTTACCTCCCAATTGACTTGTCCCCCAGCCCTACTGTACCTAATAACCTTGCTCGTATTCACATTTACTCTCAGCTTTCTTCTTTCACACACTTTACCAAACTCAGCCACCAGCTTCTGAAGTTTCTCACCTGAATCAGCCACCAGTGCTGTATCATTGATGAACAACAACTGACTCACTTTCCAAGCCCTCTCATCCACAACAGACTGCATACTTGCCCCTCTTTCCAAAACTCTTGCATTCACCTCCTTAACAACCCCAAACGACATTCACTGAGAACCAATCACTTTCCTCTCTTCCTACACGTACACATGCCTTACATCCTTGATAAAAACTTTTCACTGCTTCTGACAACTTGCCTCCCACACCATATATTCTTAATACCTTCCACAGAGCATCTCTATCAACTCTATTATATGCCTTCTCCAGATCCATAAATGCTACATACAAATCCATTTGTTTTTCTAAGTATTTCTCACATACATTCTTCAAAGGAAACACCTGATCCACACATCCTCTACCACTTCTGAAACCACACAGCTCTTCCCCTATATGATGTTCTGTACATGCCTTCACCCTTTCAATCAATACCCTGCCATATCATTTTCCAGTCAGTGTTCAAATTACAGAGGTATAAGTTTATTGAGTATTCCTGGGAAATTATATGGGAGGGTATTGATTGAGGGGTGAATAGTCTTTTACGTAATCAGATTGGGGAAGAGCATTGTGGTTTCAGAAGTTTTAGAGGATGTGTGGATCAGGCATTTGCTATGAAGAATGTATGTGAGAAATACTTAGAAAAACAAATGGATTTGTATGTGCTTTATGGTTTTTATGGAGGGATATGATAGAGTTGATAGAGAATGTTTTTGGGAAGGTTTAAGAATATGTGTTGGAGGAAAGTTGTTAAAGAGTAAAAATTTTTATCAGGATGTAAGGCAGTGTACGGTGGGGAAGAAAAAAAGGATTGGTTCTCAGTGAAGTGGTTTTGCGGCGGGGTGGTAGTCTCCATGGTTGTTAATTTGTTTATGGATGGGGTTGTAAGGGGAGGTAAATGCAAGGGTTTGGGAAAGAGGGGAAAATTTGAAGTTGTTGGGGATGAGAGGCTTGGAAGTGGTCAGTTGTTGTTCCTGATGATAAGGTGGGGGCTGATTCGGGTGAGAAACTGCAGAAGCGGTGACTGGTTTGGTAAAGTGTGGGGAAGAAAAAGTTTGGAAAAAATGTGAATAAGAGCAAGGTTATTAGGACATAGGGGTGAGGGCAAGTAAATTTTGGGAGGTAGTTTGAATGGGGGAAAACTGGAGGAAGTGAAGTGTTTTAAATTTTAGTGGATTGCCGGAGGGAAACCCATGGAAGCGAAGGGGAACAAGGTGGGGAGGGGGCAAAAATTTTTGGGGCCCTTAAAAAAATGTGTGGAAGCGGAAAACTTATCTCGGGGGGTTATTTTTGAGGAAGGGGTGTTCCAACATGTTTATGGTTGGGGGCTGGTTATTTTTGGTTGGCGAGGGGGGTGGATGTGTGGAAATGAATTTTTTGGGGACAATTTTGGTGGAGGTGGTTTTTTCGAGTAAGTAAGAAAGGGAAAGAGAGAGTGTGGAAAAAAAAAGAGGGGGTTGGAGAGCAAAGGGGGGTGTTTGAAATGGTTTGGGGCACAGGGAGAATGAGTGAGAAGATTGCCCAAGGGATATATGTGTCAGGTGGGGGAACGAGGAGAAGGGGAACCCAAAATTTGGGAGGGAAAAAGATGGATGAAAAAGATTTTGTGTGATCGGGGCCTGAACATCAGGAGGGTGAAAGGGGGCAAGGAATAGATGAATTGGATGAGTGTTATAGGGTTCCCGGGGTCGAAAGGCTTCTCAATGGAAATCGGGGGAGTGAAAAGCGGGTCTGGGGTAAACCCTGGAAAGTTTGTGGGGTTTTGGAAGTGGAAAAGGGAGGTTTTATTATTAAAAGACAAGAATAGGGGTGTGAATGAATGGGGGTTTTTTGGCCCCGGTAAAATGAAATGGGGGGGAAGAGGGGGTGTTTTTTCCAGTGTGGGGAGGTGGCGATGGGAAAAAATAAAAGGCAGACAGTAGAAAATTTTGATTTATTTATTTATTTATTTTGCTTTGTCGCTTCTCCCGCGTTAACGAGGTAGCGCAAGGGAAAAAGACGAAAGAATGGCCCAACCCCCCCATCACATGTATATACATACGTCCCACACGCAAATATACATACCTATAATCTCAATGTACCAAAATATTCACACACAGACATATACATTATACACATGTACATAATTCAACTGTCTGCCCTTTTTTGTTCCCATCGCCACCTCGCCACACTGGAGTAACAACCCCCTCATGTGTGCGAGGTAGCGCTAGGAAAAACACCAAAGGCCCCATTTGTTCACACTCAGTCTCTAGCTGTCATGTAATAATGCACCGAAACCACAGCCCCCTTTCCACATCCAGGCCCCACACACTTTGCATGGTTTACCCCAGACGCTTCACATGCCCTGGTTCAATCCATTGACAGCACATCGACCCCGGTATACCACATCGTTCCAATTCACTCTGTTCCTTGCACGCCTTTCACCCTCCTGCATGTTCAGGCCCCGATCACTCAAAATCTTTTTCACTCCATCTTTCCACCTCCAATTTGGTCTCCCACTTCTCCTCGTTCCCTCCACCTCTGACACATATATCCTCTTGGTCAATCTTTCCTCACTCATTCTCTCCATGTGACCAAACCATTTCAAAACACCCTCTTCTGCTCTCTCAACCACACTCTTTTTATTTCCACACATCTCTCTCACCCTTACATTACTTACTCGATCAAACCACCTCACACCACATATTGTCCTCAAACATCTCATTTCCAGCACATCCACTCTCCTGCGCACAACTCTATCCATAGCCCACGCCTCGCAACCATACAACATTGTTGGAACCACTATTCCTTCAAACATACCCATTTTTGCTTTCCGAGATAATGTTCTCGACTTCCACACATCCTTCAAGGCTCCCAGAATTTTCGCCCCCCTTCCCCACCCTAGGATTCACTTCCGCTTCCATGGTTCCATCCGCTGCCAGATCCACTCCCAGATATCTAAAACACTTCACTTCCTCCAGCTTTTCTCCATTCAAACTTACCTCCCAATTGACTTGACCCTCAACCCTACTGTACCTAATAACCTTGCTCTTATTCACATTTACTCTTAACTTTCTTCTTTCACACACTTTACCAAACTCAGTCACCAGCTTCTGCAGTTTCTTACATGAATCAGCCACCAGTGCTGTATCATCAGCGAACAACAACTGACTCACTTCCCAAGCTCTCTCATCCACAACAGACTGCATACTTGCCCCTCTTTCCAAAACTCTTGCATTCACCTCCCTAACAACCCCATCCATAAACAAAGTAAACAACCATGGAGACATCACACACCCCTGCCGCAAACCTACATTCACTGAGAACCAATCACTTTCCTCTCTTCCTACACGTACACATGCCTTACATCCTTGATAAAAACTTTTCACTGCTTCTGACAACTTGCCTCCCACACCATATATTCTTAATACCTTCCACAGAGCATCTCTATCAACTCTATCATATGCCTTCTCCAGATCCATAAATGCTACATACAAATCCATTTGTTTTTCTAAGTATTTCTCGCATACATTCTTCAAAGCAAACACCTGATCCACACATCCTCTACCACTTCTGAAACCACACTGCTCTTCCCCAATCTGATGCTCTGTACATGCCTTCACCCTCTCAATCAGTACCCTCCCATATAATTTACCAGGAATACTCAACAGGCTTATACCTCTGTAATTTGAGCACTCACTCTTATCCCCACAAAACTTTCCGTGGTTTACCTCAGACGCTTCATATGCCCAGGTTCAATCCATTGACAGCACGTCGACCCCAGTATGCCACATCATTCCAATTCACTCTATTTCTTGCACGCGTTTCACCCTCCTGCATGTTCAGGCCCCGATCGCTCAAAATCTTTTTCACTTCATCCTTCCACCTCCAATTTAGTCTCCCACTTCACCTTGTTCTCTCCACCTTTAACACATATATCCTCTTTGTCAATCTTTCCTCACTCATTCTCTCCATGTGACCAGACCATTTCAATGCACCCTCTTCTGCTTTCTCAACCACACTCTTTTTATTACCACACATCTCTCTTATCCTTTCATTACTTAATCAAACCACCTCACTCCACATACTGTCCTGAAACATCTCATTTCCAACACATCCACCCTCCTCCTCCGCACAACCCTATCTATAGCCCACGCCTTGCAACCATATAACATTGTTGGAACCACTATTCCTTCAAACATACCCATTATTGCTTACCGAGATAATGTTCTCGCCTTCCACACATTTTTCAGTGCTCCCAGAACTTTCTCCCCCTCCCCAACCCTGTGACTCACTCACACTTCCATGGTTACATCCGCTGCCAAAGCCACTCTGTCTAAATCGTCTCACTTCCTCCAGTTCTTCTCCATTCAAACTTTCCTCCCAATTGACTTGTCCCCCAGCCCTACTGTACCTAATAACCTTGCTCGTATTCACATTTACTCTCAGCTTTCTTCTTTCACACACTTTACCAAACTCAGCCACCAGCTTCTGAAGTTTCTCACCTGAATCAGCCACCAGTGCTGTATCATTGATGAACAACAACTGACTCACTTTCCAAGCCCTCTCATCCACAACAGACTACATACTTGCCCCTCTCTCCAAAACTCTTGCATTCACCTCCTTAACAACCCCAAACCGACATTCACTGAGAACCAATCACTTTCCTCTCTTCCTACTCGTACACATGCCTTACATCCTTGATAAAAACTTTTCACTGCTTCCAGCACTTTCCTCCCACACCATATGCTCTTAATACCTTCCACAGAGCATCTCTATCAACTCTATTATATGCCTTCTCCAGATCCATAAATGCTACATACAAATCCATTTGTTTTTCTAAGTATTTCTCACATACATTCTTCAAAGGAAACACCTGATCCACACATCCTCTACCACTTCTGAAACCACACAGCTCTTCCCCTATATGATGTTCTGTACATGCCTTCACCCTTTCAATCAATACCCTGCCATATCATTTTCCAGGTCAGTGTTCAAATTACAGAGGTATAAGTTTATTGAGTATTCCTGGGAAATTATATGGGAGGGTATTGATTGAGAGGGTGAAGGCATTTACAGAACATCAGATTGGGGAAGAGCATTGTGGTTTCAGAAGTTTTAGAGGATGTGTGGATCAGGCATTTGCTATGAAGAATGTATGTGAGAAATACTTAGAAAAACAAATGGATTTGTATGTAGCATTTATGGATCTGGAGAAGGCATATGATAGAGTTGATAGAGATGCTCTTTGGAAGGTATTAAGAGTATATGGTGTAGGAGGCAAGTTGCTAGAAGCAGTGAAAATTTTTTATCGAGGATGTAAGGCAAGTGTACGAGTAGGGAGAGAGGAAAGCGATTGGTTCTCAGTGAATGTAGGTTTGCGGCAGGGGTGCGTGATGTCTCCATGGTTGTTCAGTTTGTTTATGGATGGGGTTGTTAAGGAGGTGAATGCAAGAGTTTTGGAGAGACGGGCAAGGGTGCAGTTTGTTGTGGATGAGAGGGCTTAGGAAGTGAGTCAGTTGTTGTTCGCTGATGATACAGTGCTGATGGCTGATTCGGGTGAGAAACTGCAGAAGCTGGTGACTGAGTTTGGTAAAGTGTGTGATAGAAGAAAGCTGAGAGAAAATGTGAATAAGAGCAAGGTTATTAGGTACAGTAGGGCTGTGAGGGACAAGTCAATTGGGAGGTAAGTTTGAATGGAGACAAACTGGAGGAAGTGAAGTGTTTTAGATAGTGGATTTGGCAACGGATGGAACCATGGAAGCGTAAGTGAGTCACAAGGTTGGGGAGGGGGCGAAAGTTCTGGGGGCGTTAAAAAATGTGTGGAAGGCGAGAACATTATCTCGGTGTATGTTTGAAGGAATAGTGGTTCCAACAATGTTATATGGTTGTGAGGCATTGGTTATAGATAGGGTTGTGCGGAGGAGGGTGGATGTGTTGGAAATGAGATGTTTGAGGACAATATGTGGTGCGAGGTGGTTTGATCGAGTAAGTAATGAAAGGGTAAGAGAGAGGTGTGGTAATAAAAAGAGTGTGGTTGAGAGAGCATAAGAGGGTGTATTGAAATGGTTTGGTCACACGAGGAGAATGAGTGAGAAAAGATTGACAAAGAGGATATATGTGTCAAAGGTGGAGGGAACGAGGAGAAGTGGAAGACCAAATTGGAGTTGGAAGGATGGAGTGAAAAAGATTTTGGGTGATCGGGGCCTGAACATACAGGAGGGTGAAAGGCGTGCGAGGAATAGAATGAATTCGAACGATGTGTTATACCGGGGTCGACATGCTGTCAATAGATTGAACCAGGGCGTGTGAAGCATCTGGGGTAAACCATGGAAAGTTTTGTGGGGCCTGGATGTGGAAAGGGAGCTGTGATTTTGGTGCATTACATATGACAGCTAGAGACTGAGTGTGAACGAATGTGACCTTTGTTGTCTTTTCCTAGCGCTACTTCGCATGCATGTGGGGAGAGGGGTTGTCATTTCATGTGTGTCTGGGTTGGCGACAGGAATGAACAAAGGCGGCAATTATTAATTATGTACATGTGTGTATATGTATATGTCTGTGTATGTATATATATGTATACGTTTAAATGTATAGGTATGTATATGAGTGTGTGGACATGTATGTATATACATATGTATGTGGGTGGGTTGGGCCATTCTTTCATCTTGTTTCCTTGCACTACCTCGCTAACGTGGGAGACAGCGACAAAGTATAATAAATAAAAAAATATATATATATTTGTGTACGAAAGGATGGGCCATTCTTTGTCTGTTTCCTGGCGCTACCTCACTGACCTTGGAGACGGCGATCAAGTGTAATAAATGAATAAGTCGTATGTGGTGTGAGGTGGCTTGACTAAGTAATAAAAGGGTAAGAATGATATTTGGAAATAAAAAGAGTGTGGTTGAGAGAGCAGAAGAGGGTGTGTTGAAGTGGTTTGGACATATGAGGAAAGTTTGACAATGAGGGTATATATGTCAGAGGTGAAGGGAACAAGGAGAAGCAGGAGACCAAATTGGAAGTGGAAGTATGGAGTGAAAAAAGATTTTGAGTAATCAGGGCCTGAACATACAGGAGGGTGAGAGGCGTGCAAGGAATAGAGTGAATTGGAATGATGTAGTATATTGGGGTTGATGTGCTGTCTGTAGATTGAACCAGGGCATGTGAAATGTCTGAGGTAAACCATGGAAAGGTCTGTGGGGCCTGGATGTGGATGATAATGATGATAATAATAATAATAATGATAATAGTAATAAAACAAAAAAAGGCAGCATAATATGAATATTTATGTAACCATATTGTTTTTCTTTAGCTACCTTATTTGGTCTGTCATACTTGCAGTGTATCTCTTTTATGTAAAAGAAATTGTTTCTATACTTTATGCATAATTACGTGTACACTTTAAGAATTTTATTTTGAAGAATTCAGGAAAATTGTAAATCTTATAGAGTAAATGATACATTAAGGAGGACCATGTTATATGTTAAAGACATGATGAAATAATGTGCAGAATGAATGACTATGTAAGATTAACAGATATATTGATTATATGAGTATAAATACATGTATCATGAACTAAATGATAAAAATGTATTTGGGATGCTGAAATCATAATTGCAAGTGAGATAGAAATGCGTTTGAATAAACTAAAGAAAAAAGTAAAATGGTTCCTGTGATAATGTATGTGCTTCTGTCTTGTAGTTTAGGCATGAGTAGACTGATGATGCATTAAGTAATGAGAACTTTTCAGAATATTATTTGTAACATTTGATAATGATAGCATTCCATGGGAATATAGTCTCAAATACACATTTCTATATAAGCTAATTTGTATGCAGTATATATAAATAATGGATGTAGATTAGCTTCATACTAATGTTTTCTCAAAAGTAAATATTGTACTGGGTCATACATGTGTTTTCAGACCAAGATTGTAGGAAGGTATCAAATACTATAGATCAAGACATTTAACTGGAAAACGTGTGCACATATGCAAATAGCCTACATATGTATGGTGCATACACTTGAATGTGTGGATATAGGCTTTCTAAAATTTCATTTCCAGGGTTCTCTGCATGAAATGTTAGAAAGTGCACCTTGGTTAAGTTCCACACTTAAAAATTTATTTGTCCTTTAACAAACAGTAATATAATTAGTAATCTTTTAGGGAAGACATCACTGGTTTGAACTTATATTCAATCTGTTATAGATGTTTGTTATCTTCTTTCACTGAATGATACACACATACCCTTCCTTACATCATGATATCAGACTTCTTTCATATATTGAACTCTGGTTGGAAAAAAGTGATTGGTTACTTACTTTGAGATTTCAGTCAAACTTCAGCCCTTCTTGTTTGGTTCTGTCTGAGAACTCTCTTCCTCCCATAGGTATAACTGAGGAATTCACCCATGATATCCAAAAGATGATCAGTTAGACTGAAAACCTTGAAGTACAAATGAGTGACGTGAATTCTAAGTGGATAAAATTGCTCTCAAGGGAATTTAAGATAGTATTCAAAACTCTTAGACTTAAATATAGAAAAGGAGTTCATTTAAGAAAGAGCATTTCCCCCCAAAAATGTGTCTGCATTATGAATATTTCCTCTCTTGATCATAAATGGTAATATTTGCTTTGGTAACCACTAACAACTCTTGTTCTTCCCATTATTATTGTTTCATAGTTTACTCTTTATTTTCAGACTGAAAGGATAGACACCATATTTGCTGGGATTCTTGATGTAATCTTAATATTTCTATGTATTTGATTGAATAGTATGTGAGAATTCCTTCCCTCTAAGGCAAATGAAAAAGCAAACTCAAGAATAATTCATTCTCTTTGCTCTCACTCAGGAAAGGCTTCATGCCAGCAATTCTAGATGGTTTTCTCATATCATTCTTCCTAATATATTGTGTCAGACTTGTGGATAGAAATACAGAATGCATAAGTTTTCCTCTTTATTAAACCTGTTAGGGAATGCACTTCTCCCAATCACTTTGCAAAGTTCTCATTACTAGAACATTGTGTTACCTTTATTCCTTCTAGTAAACATTATGCCACCAAACTCACTTTCTTGCTCTTATTTCAATTGTAAGTTCATTTCAATAAACTTAGCTTTACCTTTATGATTTTAATAAACATTATTCTGCCTAACTACACTTCCATCACATGCTTCATTTTTGTTTTTGATTTCAGTATGATGTTACCTATGTGTACTTTCATTATTTACAAATGGATGGGTGGTGAGTGCTTTGAATGGTTCAAAGTATGAATTAACAGTGCCTGGTACTAAAAAAGAATGTAACCAGCGGAAAAAATTAAATGTCGATCAGTAGCTGCAGTACTAGATGGATTGCAGCATGACTGTCAAGTGTGCCAAGTGTGTCCTCTACTACTGTGTACCCTCACTGAAAACTATTTATGTTGTGTGTTCTGTACCATGCGTACCATCACGTCCAAAATAATGTGTTGTGTTTGAAAGCTTTATCAATTATACTTTCACATGGTATTACTAAGTCATCAGCCTCAGTCTAACCTCTACAAGTGCAGTGTTTAAGATATCTTTCAACCTTCCTACAATCGGAAAACATATGTAAAAATGTTTGTATGTGTGTTGTAATACTTGTATTTACCAATTATGTGTGCCTGCTTGAACTTATGTAAGGAAAGAAGACAAATACAAAAAAATATACAATGTTTCTTGGTATTATGCCTCATAATTAACAGGCTAGGATGTCCAAATAATTACTGTGTGATGTGTTTGGGGACAATAATTTCAAAGAACAATTGCCACCACAATAGCCAGATCTTATACCCCCCTGCTTCTTATCTGTGGGGAGCAATGAAAGAGTTTACAAAGACAATCTTCACACTCTTTCTGAACTGAAGCAGGGTATCACAAGTTTCAACAAGAATAGCTCTCTGATTGGTTTGGCGCATGTCTTTAGGGAGAAGATAAGGTGTGTAGATTTGTGTCTAGGCATGTGGGTGCCATTTCCAACATTTGTTGTAATCTAAGTATGCAAAATGTATTTGTTAATGTACAGAGACTTTCTGAACATATTTATCATCTATGGGAAGTGCAAAGTCATTTTTTGCATTTTTTGCATTCTTCCTTATGTATTTTCTTACATAATTTATTTGCTGTACAATTTTTGGGTGGTCGTCTTGAAGTTTCTTCAGGAGTTCCCCAAAGGGCAGTGATGGTTTGGAACTAACTTATTCTATCATCAGGCTGGATCTGATGGTATATTTTCATACATGTCTACAGTTTCTCATGTTAGTGAGGTAGTCACAAGTAGCAGTTGGTAGGCAGTCAATGACCAGGGAAATATATTACCAGAATTACCAGCCTGAGGACCAGGAGGGTTGATGACAGCTGCATGGTGAGCCAGCTCTTCAGTGGTTGTCAACCTGCATTCCTCCGACCTAGGTAGCTGTCTTTCTATCTCACCCACACATGGACTTCTGGCATTCTTTCCACAAACATGCAATCTATCCTTGTCACACATAACACTAAACTCTCACACTTCATTCTTTATAATTAGATTTTCCTATGGTGAGCACTATGTGCTAGCCATGCCTTTTGGCAAAAAGGTAGGAGCAACAGACAGTAGTATGCAGAAGCATTAGGTAGTAGAAGTATATAAGAACATTAAGCAGGAGTATTAGAAAGTAGTAGTCAGTAGGAAGATTAGGTAGGAGCCTCCACAAACACTTCACGAGACTTGCCCTCTGCAAGTGGCCTGTTAAGGGTGATGCACTAAAGGCCAAGAAAAGGCACTGGAGTTCACTAGTTATGGAGATTCTACTAATGTGGCCACCCCCTTGTTGTTGTTCCAAAAGGGAACAGACATCAGAGATAGAGATAGATAAACCCAGGAACAAATGAATAAATGGCCTCATTTGCTGTCACATATAATAGACCAAAACAAGAGTCCCCTTTCTCTGGTTCTCTTGACCACTTCGTACACAACTGCTTTTCCAAACTTAGCACAGCCTTTGCAATGTACTCATTTGCATACATCCATTCTCTGTCATATGACAAAACAAGGGCCATCATCTGATGCCACGCCCTACAGACTACTTCAAAAGCTATGATCTGACCTGGTTGTGCTGAAATGGTCTGAACATAGGAGGAAATAAGGAAAGATCTACATGTCTTCATATTTCATAAACACAATATGATCACTTATCAGGCTTTGTTACAAAATACAAATTGGGTTATTTAAACTACTTACTTATCAGGCTTTGTTACAAAATACAAATTGGGTTATTTAAACTATTCATCAAGCAGATCTTAGATATATTTTGAAAACAAAATGTACTGAGTATCAAACACTGTTTCAGAGCAGAAAACACAATGTTTGGTCTAAGAAACGCAGATTTTGTTAAGATTGGTGCAATCCATGATTCTATGAGGCAGGAATTGTATTCTGTCCACTAACCCCAATCACAAATCTGTACCATCCACTATGGTTTGTGTAAATAACCAAGAACTTTAATAAGACCAAATTCCTCAAGTATTTCTTTGATAATGAATAAAAAGACATAAGAAACTGCATCTTGAACAGGAAAATACTCTTACAATACAAATAAATCAGAATAACTAACATACTTACTTATCATCTCTTTCTTTTAAAATAACTTGCAGAACTTGGCATTTAATTATTTCTCTATCAGAAATCTATATTTTGGAAATAAACACTTCCCACAATATTCACTAATAGCTGGCAGAATTTTGATTTGCATATACAAGCATAGCAATGAAAGATCATTACCTTACAGCAGTATCAATGCTAATTCTACAACATCTTAAGTCTGAAAGTATGCCATATATAAAAATAAATTTCAAACAGTTTGTTCTTATTCTAAAAAAGAAATATCTACCCTAGATAAAGACATTAAACATTATTTCAGAGATCATGAGGAGCCATAAAAATGTGGCCAACTCTGAGAGCCAATGTCCCCCCAAAAAAATCTATTTTTAACTGGTTATCCCACCAATGAATATGAGAAAAACTAATTTTCAAGAGCAATTGTTCATTAACAGTCATCAGTTTCATTTTCAATACAAAGAACATTATACCTTTATTGATTCTAAATAGATTTACTGCTAACATTGGTGTCTCAAATGTGATCCTACATTTTCATTAACTGGGTTTTACTGAAGATGATTAAATCATAATACACATAATGAAGTAATTAACTATGCTGCTTCAATCATATCAAAAAAAGAAAAAAAAAATGAACATTTTCATGAAAGACTAACACTGACATTAGACACCTTTAAAAAAGTAATAAACTGATCTTTTATATAAATGTACAAAGTGCAGATAGTACTGGTGGATGGGGAATGTATTCCAATGATGAAAAATCAAAACTTAAGACAATCATCTAATTTAGTAAGAGGATGAACTTTTATCCTAAATAAATTCTAAGCATTTAGCCTGAAAATCTTAATTCCATACCGAAAAAGATGACGAACAAAAACTGACTGAGCTGCATACTAATGAATCATACTTAACAAAAAGTAAAGGCCAGGCTAAAGATATCAACCAAAATGACTAGCCTAATACTCCACATTAACGAACCTAAATTCATTTCATATTTATAAATGCTATAAACCAACTATACCATAACTAAACATTTTAATATCAACATAAATTCATTGTCTAAACCGTAAATATTAAGATGCAAACTGCCAGGATAGTAAGTGGATGTAATTAAGTAAATTCTTTAAGTTGCTATCAGCTTTCAACTTCACTTATAAGTACAAACATCTTAAGCAGCATATCTTATAACAGAGATATAATACAAAAAAATCACATTGTTACATAAAACTATGACATTTGATTATGAATAGACTAATTAACTGATTGTGAATGCCTATCCTAAGTTGACAATGATCAGAAATGCCTAATATAAGGGTAACAGGGTGGCAAGTCTACTCCTGGAACTGGGCAACCTGATCTTTTGTCACACTATGGGGTTGGGGCTAGGGACCCCTGTTCTGCAAAATTCTCTAATAAAAGTGAATGTATGCATTTAATCCACCTCATGTAAATGGGGAAGGAACTGGAAATAACTGGTGGAAACACGTATCAAGAATGAAATTCCCAACTCCTGCTTGTGCTTCCTCTGCTACTATAATCCCATAACAGGTAGGTAAAAATGCCTAACCACAAAAAGTTATCAAGAATTTGTTGTCTGCTCAGGAACACTAAATTATAACATCCTAAAAAATAATGGATAAATGAAGTGTAGTACATAGCTAACTCCCATTCAAGAGTAGAACAAACATTTCTAATAAAATAAAAGTTTTGACAATAATACAATTACAAACTTAGCAAACAATTCCCAAAACAATATTTCATCACAGCAAAAAGCTGGTTTGCAAAACCATAAACAAATGAAAATGACTTACTCTGAAAGCTGGAAAGTATTTAGAAACAAACACAGCATGCAACACTATATAAAAGCAACAAATGTTATTGTAAACATAAAAAAGAAGATTAAGGCACTTTGTCATCTAATATGAAAAAGAACCTGATATGTGAATTACAATATCTGCACATTAAACTTAGGTAAAAAGTGTAATGATGGATTAATTCTAAAACAATCTATAATCTTATATGATTAAAACTGTGAAAGCAAAGAAATGAAAGTGATTTAAGTTAAAAATGCTGATTATGTGCATTATCCAAAAAAAAAGCAGCCACTGAACAGCTTGAAAAAAATTGTCACAATAACATCAAACAACCAGGAACATAATCAACAACGATATCACAGGTCTAAAATAACAGTGAAGTTTAACTAGCAGTTGCGGTGATACAATATAAGCCAGAAATGGTGTGTGTTGATAAACTATTTGACTGCTACTGACATCTATTGTTAAAGATAATCAGTTTATGATTTTTAGTACCTCAAGTTCATTTCATATTTAATTATCACATATGAAAGGACTAGAATAATGTTAAAAAAAAATCCATGCTAGAGATTTTTATCCAAGAGAATACGTTACTGGAGCAATTTAGCCTAAACATTTATATTTCAAACTTGTTTAATTAACCACCTGCAGTTAAACATACGTTAAGCCTACTTACTATAATATCATTAACTAGAAAAAGCTGTAGCATTGTTTAATGTCTCCAAATAATATTCTAAAATTATTACTGCTTATCCCTCTGTCCTAACTACATATGCCATACAAAAGTGGTGTATGCTCTAAGATTCTGCACTTACATTTGAAGGAACCAAGGGTTCCTTTATTCACTAGAGGCATATATTAATAGCATAAGTCACCTACAACCCTAGCTCTCCAGCACATATAACAACACAGCTCATGATTAACCCAGAGAAAACAATAGTGGCAGGATGATGTGAGTTTCCTTGTTGGCCCCCAATCTTTACATGAAAATAAGATCTGATTTTGAAGTGTTCAGGTAAGAATACTGGTCAACTACCATGAGGAGTAATATAATCAAAGGATGACTCATTCTCCAAGCAAGGCAGAGAAAAATAAAAATGAAGTTACAAGTTACTGTGTTATGCATACGGCAATGATGCATCAAAATTAAAATGTCTGAGCATCACAAGGTTTAATAGTCTGTGATGTTCTGCAATCAACTGACTCATAATTTTTTTTTAACATTTCATATTTTGCTAAAATTCGTCTGACTGGGAGACTTTTTAACATGGCTAGGAATGAAAGGGAAAAAGAACCACACAAATTAAATTTTATGTACTTTTTTATCTTTTTTTCCTTCACATTACTGAACAGGAATAAAAAGAAAAAAGTAATTTCTTTTACTATTATACTGAAGAAGTTTAGCAAGCACTTTAGGAGTGGAGAGAGCCATACCTATATCAGTTAAGCAAATTTACAACACATCCACATTCAGAGTTAAGAACTGTGAACACTTACACCCTTCAGAAAACCTGTATAGGGAAAATCACGTGTGCTGATTACAATGGAAATCTATTGGGTGATGGGTTGGCAAAACTTCAATGCTAGTTAAAGAAAATTAAGTTGGGTATTTTAAGGCTGTATACATAGAAATCTTAACCCACCACTGAAATGACTCTTTGACAGGTGATTTGTTAATCTGCTTAAAAAATGACTTTATCTGTAATGAAGTATTATTTCATCATAGGCGAGTTAGCAAAGGTTGTTACAGGAGATGATGATTATGTATGGCAAGGGGCTACATTATTATCAGTAAGCACAACTACAAAAAGCTAAACGAAAAAACTCCAGCTTCACCAAGATAGGAAGGGCCCCATGTATCACCACTATAAAGTCCCAAAGGCAAAAGGCACTTCAGATCCCGACTAATGAATTCTGATGTCTTTGAACAGAATGAGACTCCAACTACACTTGTGCTCACAGTGAAAGCACACACATCTAAGGGAGGTATGGCATACAATGTTGAGATGGAATCATCAAAACCAGGAAAAAAATCCCCAGCTACTAAACTAAGAGGGGTAAAATGTCTTCAATTTGAGTTAACAGTGCCATACCTCCACCAATGGCATCCTTTCCAGTTTACGGTAAAAGAAGACTTTCACATGAATTGAAAAGAAGCAGCATGTTCACACACTTCAGAAGAAAAGTCTTCAATTCAACTATCAGGATGTTTGTCAGTGCCTATGTATATGGCAACACAGAATCTTATAATGGTATAAAAGCAAATTCAAAAGTTTAAAAAAAATTTAACAATACATACGGTATGGATAAGTATGACTGTGAGAGTTAACCAGAAGAGGGGGACATGCCATATACTTTCCCATATCTTTATTACTCTTGAAATATACATGAAACCAACAACAGCAGCACGTGTTGAAATCCACACATTCATGCAGTCAAATACTTCAAAAATACTCAAAAATAGTGGCTTAAAATATGACTGAGTACTTCTCCATTGAAAATACACCACTGGGTTATAGGCAAAGATATATTAAGGTGGCCAAAGTTGGTTAACAACCAAGGTAGGGGAGGTAACATGATACAGTTGCGGGTTGGGATGGATTGGGAAGTTTCCATGTGGTTCTGAGTATTATGTGGCTCTCTGATATTTATGTGCCTCCTCTCTAGCAGTGTATTGGCCATGTATGATCATACAGGGGCCACTCAGGCATTTCTAAGAGCAATAATTCCTCTATACACAGAAACTGTGTAAAAAGAGATTTAAGTTACCAGAATGCTTAGGGAAAGAGAGTGAAAATTGTACCATGTATAAAAACCACAAAAATATTACCAAAATAGAGTGACAATTCTTTTAACATACAAGTGGAGGTTGTTCCGTCTCATTCCAAAATAAAACCTTATGTTTTTCCAGCTCCAGTATAAGTATTATGATGACTTTAAGGTCCACATACCCAATGAACACATACATACCTATGATACTTTCCAATTAATATTCTTCACTAGCAAAACAGTCTGTGGACAAACAGTCTAATTACATACACACAAATGAAGAAACAAGTAATCAACATTTACCAAATTTAACTCCTGCATTTACATCCCATCAAACGAATGATGGTTTAGTAAATAATTATTCATCCACACTATAAACAGTAAAATGTGAGATACAAAATAGCTGCAGTACTGTGCAACACTTCCCATATCATAGTAATAGTAACCAGTGTTCAAGCTAATGGCTGAAGTGTTCCACACACTAACATTTCTGTTGTTATTAGTCTCCATGAAAAAATGCAAAATTCAAAATTTTCCTTTATATCTATTCTCTAAAAAATCTGGTATTCAAGATACTCTAAACTCCATTTAAAGGACTTGTAGTGGAAAGTTACAATAAAACATTCTAAAAATTATGAATATCAATACCAGCATAGCTTCACTCTGGCAATAAACAGTTTCTTACTGCTTACAATTCTCTGAGAACCACAAAATGTAGAACTCCTACAATGACAATCATTCATCATCAGGTTCCACAAAGGTATAAATACATTCAATGTTGAATAGGTTTGTCCACTTTCTGCTACATTCTATACATGATTATCCTTTTCTAACATAATGCTACATTCTAAGTCCTTCAAATTTCTACAAAAATTGAAGCATTCACTAGCTATATCCTCTCTTCACAGTCATTCACAGGATACTAGATTTGGAAAATCATAACAATCCCTTACAAATCAGAATTTTATAAATACTCATAAAAACAGGCAAACCTTGATAATCAGAAAATAGTTTTTTGAGCCACTGGGAATAGCAAAAGCCATGATAATGTAATATCACATATCTGGAAGAACAGTGGGCAGCTGGTAGAGGGCTACAAATGTCCTTCCATCCTGGCTGATATATTTGCAAAGGAGTTCAGAATATCATGGTGATGCTACAGGCTAATGAACAATAGGTAAAACAAAAATTAAGGCTGTAGAGAGCCACAACACATCTTTGTTTTGACAGGTTTGGAGATATCAGTTCCTTGATTGAAAAAACTTCTTTTTTGGCTCCCAAATCACTGAATTAACCAAGGATGAAAGAGTAGTGAGCTATCTATTTCAGCACCTCAGCATAGCTTTCTAGTAAGGGAATGGAAGCTGCATTACCAGTTCATATTCCCCAAAAGAGGATGAAGGAATTAACATGTAGTTCTAACCTCTCGTCTTTAAAGTTTCAGTAATTTGTATATTTCACTCATAAAGTGAATGTACAGAGAGACGGGGTTGTAAAGAAAATTTTAGACTTAAGAAAAAACTTTTTCTACATTATTTTTAGTTCATTTCTTCCACATGTATTTGAATATTTACTGCAAATTTCAAATACATTAGAATGAATCTAATAAAATCTCAATGCAAATCTTCATCTTGGTTTGGAACATGAACCAATACTTCACTGATTCAACTAAATCACTTAATATGGAAGTGGGGTCTTCAGAATGAAATTAGATTTATTGAGGTCTGCCTGCACAACAAACATAAAAAATCTTCATAATCTATCAACAGTATCAGCATTTTGGCACATCATGAATAATTTCTTATATATATATATATATATATATATATATATATATATATATATATATATATATTATATATATATACTCAAGGTTACATGAAATTAACTAAGCTGCTTTGTAACTTCGCAAAATATAAAAATCAAAATTTACTTGGATCATGCATGACCATACTTTAGATCCCTCTATGATTACAGTATAATTGAATATAAAGTACAATGATGTTACAATTGTTGTATCACAGTGCCTATCTGCATGTCACTGAATATGTTCTCTCTGCTATTCATGCACTGATGAAAATCCAAATACCACAATTTTGGAATACATTAGTAGATTATAAATGACTTTATGGGAGATATTGCAGTATGAAGTTTTCAGGTTATTTTGGTCAAAATAGTACAGACTTACCTGTGCAAAAAATTTCCTTTTACAATCAGACTTGATATAAAAATGCTACCATGAAAGTCCACTTTTATGTCTTGATCTGCTACACTGATCTTTACTGCAATATATCTAAATAACTTCTCTCCTTACTTGGCAGTAATTAGCTTCTGCAAGTCATCCTAAAAAAGTAAGGTCAAGATCAATATTTAAGTTATTAATGCAAATGAGTCACTGTTTCATTTACCAAGTCTATCAATACATTTACTTTCTTGAGTAAAGGAAGGCATGAAAAATTCTAAAGAGAGTTGTTATAAAACATGGACATGCCCAAAACTATCTTCTATCACAATCAAATGTCATTTCATTTCATTTAATCTTAATATTGTGCATACTGCTCTGACTTTCCTACCATATTAAGCTCCTGAATATTCACAAAATGTCATTTGTAACACCAATGAACAAAGGAGCATCTAAGCTGATGACTAAGCTGTACAGGCCTGTTAGCCTGATTTCATACACTATAAAATCTTTGTGAGAGTGGTAAAAGAACACATACTACAACATATGATAAATGAAGGCCAAAGCAGTTTTGTATCCAGAAAAATTACACAAATCCAATTACAGCTCATTATAACTTATTGAAGACTTTAACAAGAATGAGAATGGACACTATTTTCGTACATTCTTATAAGGTTTTTGACAAAGCAGCCAACACAATTTTATTTGAGCAATAAAACAAAATATTAAGGGAAAGATAGAGGAAGTATCAGAGAGTTTTTCATTAACATAATATTCAATAAAGTACATTTTAAATCAGGGGGATAATTATCACAGAGAATGTTGCTAGTCCCAAGTCTCTTTATAACAATACCAAACAGTTACAGGGAAGTAAAAGAAAGTATAGTCAAGTGCTTTAATGTTGACACAAGAGTAAGCAAAAGGAGAGGATCAGATACTGATCAAAACAAGAAGCAAAAACACGTGGAATACAGTCTACAAATGGGCAAAAGGGATTCTGATGGAATTTACGGAGAAAAAATTTGAGGAAATTTGTCAAGGGCCAATAAACAATAAACTGGTCAAACATCTACAAGCATACCACTTAAAGTGTATGAAAATGAAACTACTGAGCAAAGTAATAAGTGGTATGACAATGTGAACTTTCACTAAAAGGGACAGAAAACTACTGATGAAAATACATAATGCATACAAAAGAAGAAAAACTGAATATTAGTGCTGTAAGGTCACCATCTAAACAAAAAGAAATACAAGAGTCAAAGAGAATTCTGAGGTACTTCACAAACTATTGCATGCCTCAATGGCCTTGGGTCCCTAAACTAATCCTTGTGACACTTCACTTGTTATGTCTAACCATCCTGAGGCTTGACCATTAATCACAACTCTTTGTTTACGAGAAGTCAACCTATTTCCTACCCACTGTCATACAACCCCATCAGTGCCATGTGACTTAGATTTTGCTACTAACCTTCTGAAAATCTAGATATATAATATCAACTGTCTTACTTTCACCACACATGTTGATCACATCATGAAATAATTCAAGCAGATTTGTCACACACGAGTGATTTTACAGAAAAAAGAATGAAAATTGTTTATTAAGTAGGAGTCCTTTAAATGATATGCAATTCTGTCTCATGATGTTTTCCATAAGTTTTCCAATTGCAGATATTAAGCTAACAGTGATAATTTCCAGACAGCGACTTGTTCCTTTTTTTAATATCTGGTGTTACTTGGCAAACTTTCATTCATCAGGTACATTTCCTTTTGCAAGTGACTTACTGAAAAGGGCAGTCAAGGGCTTAACTACCTCATTTTCCATCTATTTCACTGTTCTCAGATAAAACTTTTCAGGCGGTTTTTCTATTTTCATTCCATTTACTGCTGAAAGTATGTCTTTGGCTTTTATGACAATTTAAGAACATTCCCCTCTCTTATCAGTGAAACTGGGTTGTGTCTTTGATCATAAATGCAGATGCAAAAGTCATTCAATATTTTTGCCATGGCTTTGATGTCTTGAACCAAGTCATCGTTTTCCATAATTAATGAACCTACTGACTGAGTATGAGTCTATTGCTTCAACCATAATTGTAAAACTCCTTAGTTTCTTTTGCTATTTTCAGCAATATATGCTTCATATTGATATTCACTTTGTCCTACAACTCTCTTACTTTCTCTATGCAAATTTACATAACTTACTCCATCATGTTGTCCTACAACTCTCTGAATTTTTCTATGCAAATTTACATAACTTACTCCATCATGTTCGTTATTGGTTTCTCTGAGTTTCTTATGAGCTATTTTCTTAGACAAAAGGCACCTCTTTATTTTACTGTTCCACCAATTTGGTTTCATTTTAGAAATACTCTGTTTACTATGCAATGGCATGCATATTCCCTATACTGCTTTGAGGGATCTTCTGAAGCTTTACCAAGATACTTTCATGTACCATATCATCCCGGGTTTGCCTGTCAAGAGCAATGTGAAGACCATTAAAAAAATGCAAATTTGTAAAATTGGGTCCTGATGGCATCCATCCTGGCGAACTAAAAGAGTGCACTGTTGAACTCGCATCTGTGCTTGCTTGTCTGTTCCATTTCTGTTTAAAAACCAAAACTTTTCCTTCTTCTTGGATGCATGCATTGATACATCCCATCCCTAAGAAGGGTCACCATTCTAACCCTTCTACATTTCATCCTGTTGCTTTGACATCTAATATTTCCATCTTAAATCTCACAATTTTCTCTCTGATCACCAGTATGCCTCCCATAAAGCAAAATCCACGGCTGATATTCTCTCCTATCTTACAAATGTATGTCATCTTCCCTGAGAGATTTTGGGACATCCTATGTAGTTACCCTTGATATATCCATAGCTTTTGAAAGGGTGGGGCAGTGGGGTATCATCTCTTTAACTCCTCCTCTTTTGGCTTCCCTCCCTCACTTAGCTCCCTCATATCTAGCTTCCTCTATGGCAGATTTTTCTCAATAGTTGCTGATGGATCAACCTCTCCCCTTTCTCCATCATCAGTGGTGTCTCTCAAGTGTACTGCCTTGTCTCCTCAACTTTTTGCCCTCTTTATAAACAATTTCCTTTCTTCTGCACAACTAAATACACTCATACGGTGACAACTCAACACTGAATTCCTCCACATCCTTCAATTCTGCTCCTTCTTCTCTCACTCATCTGCATCTTGTTTCAACACAACTTCCTAAATAACCTCAGACTTGGACAGGCTATCTCAGTGGAAAAGATGAAATCTGGTTAAGTTTAATGCCCCAAGACCTAGCGTCTGCCCATCTCTCTAATGAAAATTCCTTGCTACTTTCCTCCCTCCTACAACGGTTCTGTAATTCCATCTCTTTTCTCAATGAACATACTTGGTATTACTGTAACATTCATTCTATCTTGGAATTCCCACATTACAAAAATAGCTAAGTCTGGCTTTAAGAAACTGGAAGTTCTGCTTAGGTGTCAAAATTTCTTTTCTTTGAACAGTTGCTCCATTTATTCAAAGGACTGAACCATTTTTGTACAGAGCACAGCTCTACATCTAGGTTGGTTCTAGCTCTGTATCCTTATTTGACTGAGTTGAAAGCAGTCGAACTTATCAATTCACTCAGGCTACTCCAAAACTTGATTTCCATGCCCTATGCCATAATGTTTGTTCACTTTTCCTCTTATATAAGTATTACTTTGCTTTTTATTCTAAAGAGCTGGCTGATACGTGCCTCCACCACTAGCTCAACCATGCAATACTCAGTAAGGTGCTGCATCACAAGGTTACTGTGGGCTGCTGGCAACTTGAGGGGGTGGGCTGTTTTGATAACTATTACTTTCCATAAACCTCAAAGCCATGGAACTCTCTAACCTCTCATGTCTATCCCAGTAACTATGACCTAGCACATCTTAAAATACAGATTTTTCACTTCCTCCAAAATTCATACATACTTTCCCTTGTCTCTTCTTTTTTCCTTCATTAACCTCCTTCTATTTCAATTATGGCCCAGCCTTGATGTGGACTTTTGTCCAAAACTGAAGCCTTAGAAAAAAAAAATCAGGTAACGAATATATATACCACCGTGAAAGGCTGAAAGATCTTGAACCAGGTCCTACAGACCTCTCTGTGGTTAACCCAAGTGCTCTATATGACCTACTGTAGTTCTAGAGAGTTTACACAATATTTCAGTAATAGAATGTGGGTTACATCATCACTATGTGGACTTCTTGCTTTGTGCAAGCAGCTGCTCACTCGTGAAAGAAATGCCACTATCATGATATATCCAATGCTTTGTAAATTTTCACAGACACCCTTTAAGTGAAACACCATGCACTTATGCATCCTATAGGGTGATTGGATGTGATTCTAAAGATAATTTCACAAGATTGTAAACTATGTTGTGACAGAAGCAACCCAAGGATGGCCACGTACGGGGTAATTGGGAAGGGATGGTGACCCATTAACGATCAAAATACATGGAAAAAACACTCATAATCTTAAACATTAACCTGTCATACAGTAGCAGAAGGTTAATCAGGAGTTTGTTTTCTGATGAATACAGAATAAAAAGTACTGTATAACACATAGGCCAACTTACTCATTACTGTTGGTGAAATTTTCCCCCCCAAAAAAATCATACGTAAATATAAAAATTTTCATTGCAGAATCATTAAATAACACAGTAAGATAATTCTGTTGGACTGTAAATTGCACTGTGAAGGAGGGAGATGGGGAAGGCTGCATGAGGTTTAACAGGTGGGGAAAGTGATTCATCAACTTGCCTAGACAGGCTACCTTCATCTAATCACTTATTTCGTTTCACTGTTCTCATGGATCACCCCACTATAATGACTAAGTGAGCAATCAGTGTACTGTGTATTTCATATATCCCAACACTTAAACTTTATACAAATCAAATGATACTGGACTAAACACAAAAAACTTTACTATTAATTTTTCATTAAAAATGAGTGTTTCAGGCAATATACATGGTTACTGAAGAAATGGGTATCTTACACCCCTCATTAGAATATATCATGGCTGAATTGTAAAAGGATTTATCAAAATCTGCAACACTAACCTTCCAATCAAGCATATCTGCCACTTTTAAACACCCATCATCACAGTTGCCAAGCAGTGCCACATCACGAGTGTTATTTGGAGAGTCTAAAGCAAGGCCACCACAACCAAACATTCCATATATCATTGCCATCATTGGGTCCATGGAACCTGCCCTCTCTCGGTTGATGAGAAGTCTTGGACATGATGATGGGACACTGTTGATTAAAACATAGCATGAACAAATATGGAACAATCTTGATTAAACATATATCATTAACGTACCTACCTATCTCATGTAATAATCTTTGGATTGTTCATATAATGATCCCCTTATATCTAAGTAATTTCGTAAATCTACATAGAACTCTACCATGCATAATGTACTCTGCATATCAGTCACTGCATTATAGACAAGCATGTAGGGAAATGAGATAATCATATGACCATTATATAAAAAAAAGCACAGCAACTGCCTACCTTTACTGCCTTATTGTGGTAATATGAGGAACATACAACTGAGATTTCAATATTTTTTTTTTTAAGGCTCTAGTCACGGGCAAAAGTCCACATCGAGTCTGGATCTTAATTAGAAAATAAAGGGGATTATGTGGAAGTAATCAACTGAAGCTACTGTTCGTTTGTTCCTGTGGTATCTCACTAAGGTAAGACAGGATATTATGTATGAAAAATAATTTTCTAAACACAGGAATAGAATGAACAACATATGGATCTTTTCAAAGGTAAGGCTCACCTGTCTGTTTCTAATGCTAACTCGTTTTCTGATATTACTTTTACAAAAAGGTATCACTCTGCAGGAGGGGAATATTCCCAAGTTCATGCTCCTATCCCTTTAGTCATCCTCCGGGACACAAAAGAGATACAGTAGCATTTTTTCTCCTCTACCCCCAGAGATAAGATATCTTAAGGTTAAAATGGCAGCCTTGTGAGTGCTACTATGAATATATGGGGTATATCAAAAGTCATTAAATGTAGGAACTTTTACTGGGTTATTAAAGAATGTGTGCACATGAAGGAGGAAGGAGAGTGGTTCCCAGTCAAAGCAGGTTTATGTCAAGGAGTCTTTTATAAATCCTTTCCTCCAATTACTTTGATTCTTTAATATTACAACTACCTCCTTGTATTTGTTTTACCAAAATGCATGATAAAATACTACACACTATATTTAGGTTTAATAGGAAATTTAGGAGAAAACTGGCAAGAGGACTAAAAGAGAAAAATGAAAGAATAAAGTTCTTTGAGAATGGCTCTGTGATCCACAGATCTGATACCAAGAAAACCGATGTACAGATATGAAATGAATCTTCAAAATTATGAGAGAAAGGGGAAATGAGGAGATACATGTATCTTTTCAACAACAGTTACAGAAAATGATATCTTTAGCTTTATAAAAAGCCAATGATCATTTTTTCAGCACATTAAAATTGCTGTTGCAGAAACATCTTTTTGATCTTCAGTGCTGTCTGAATCTGTTCTGTAGCATTAAAAAGATCTACATATATCACAGTACTTCAATAAACACACTAAAAACATTCTTTAACCCTTTTGTTGCTATCTATCCATCTATATCTCTGACACCCATTCCCTACGGGAACTCTTATCAAGGGGTGGTCTTTCCACTTATCCCCGTCTTTACATGCCTCCCTTGCATACACCATTCCATGCTTTCTTCCACTATTTCTCTCCCTCCAGTATTCCTCCACCCTATTTGCCTATGTCACAGGTGGTCTTCCACTCACATCAACCCCTTTAATTGTACTATCATACGCTCTCCTTGTACAATACCAATCTTCCATTCTTTCTACATGCCCAAACCACCAAAAAGGATTACACTTCACTCATTCTACCACTCCACAATTCACTTTCTTTGCATTCCCTGCTATACCACAGCTTTCATACACACTTTCATTTCCTTCTTCATTCCATCTAGTCACACCACATGCTCTTCTCAAATAACTTGTTTCCACGTCCTGGATTCTCGACCTCTGTGCCTCATTCCACGTCCATGTTTTGGCTCCATAGGTTATGGTTAGGAGGACTATGCTCTCCCTTAATCCTATCTTCACTTCCATACTTACACCTCTACCCTTTATTATTCTATTAAGGGGCCTAATGACTTTTCTACCCTAGACTGCTCTCCCCCTTATCTCTCCTTCTATATCACTACACTTATCCAAGACAGCTCCCAGATACTTAAATTCCCTTATTTCCATTATTTCCAGTCTTTTAACCCCATATCCATAGCACAGTTTAGTACACTTTCTTCTTTCACTCTATATGGTTTTACAAAATCTATACTTTCACTCTGTTTCCTTTTAAACACCATAACTTTACTTTTACTTATATTCACCTTCATTTGCCTACACCATTATGACAACCCTCTTCTGCAACTCCTATTCACTCTCAGCAAACAACACAGTATCATCCACAATCAGGTTTGCCACCTGCCACCAAATCTCACTGCCACACTCCATCTTTGCACCCCACTTCCGTACTTTTGCTTTCATCTCTCTTATCACTCCATACATATATATGTGAATAAGAGAAAGGTTATTAAGGTTCTGTAGGGTTGAGGGACAAGTCAATTGGGAGATAAGTTTGAATGGAAAAAACTGGAGGAAGTGAAGTGTTTTAGATATCTGGGAGTGGATTTAGTGGGAGACAGCAACTAAGTATAATAATAATAAATCTATTTATTTATCATACTTTGCGACAAAGCAAAATAAATAAATAAATAAATACTTTGTCGCTGTCTCCCACATTAGCGAGGTAGCGCAAAGAAACAGATGAAAGAATGGCCCAACCCACCACATACACATGTATATACATGAATGCCCACACATGCACATATACATAACTATACATTTCAACGTATGCATACATATACATACACAGACAAATACATATATACGCATGTACATATTCATACTTGCTGCCCTCAGCAATGACATCACACAGCCCTGCCTCACACCTACATGTATCCCAGAACTTTCAATCAGCTCTCCATCCACTCTTACACATGCATTTGCTACTCTATAGAAGGCTTTTACACCATCCAACAGTTGTTTTCCTATACCATATATCATTCAGACATCCCACTCGACTCTGTCAAATGCTTTCTCCAAATCCAATAAAGCTACATACCAGTTCTTACCTTTCACTAAATACTTTTCCATGGTCATCTTTGTTGCAAAAATCTGATCCACACATCCCCTACCTTTCCTAAAGCCCCTTTGATCTTCACTTATTCTACATTCACTCACTTATATCACTCTGTCAATTAATATTCTGGTATACGCTTTTCCTGGTATACTTAACATACTTATTCCTCTACAATTGCAACATACTTCCTTAGCACCTTCTCCTTTGAATAAAGGAATGATAATAACTTTCACCCAATTCCAAGGTACAAACTTCTGTTTACATGTTAAATTACACATAAGATGCATCCACTCCATCAAACTTTCTCCATACTTTAGCATTTCAGCCATAATCCCATCCACTCCCGGTGTCTTTTCTTACCTTCAGCCTCATTACTGCCCCTCTTACCTCCCATTTTGCTATAAGCACCTGCACTTGTATCCTCTTCTTTCCATCCTCCATTCCCATGCATGTAACAATTGCTGCCTCCCCTTCTCCCACATTCATCGGTTCTTCAAAATACTCTTTCCATCTTCCTTTCACTTCCTCCTTTTGATTTGACAATTCCCCTTCCTTACTTCTCACATCAACACTTCCACTCTTACATCCACCTCTCCTTTTTCACCTCCTTCCACTACAGTTTCTTATTATCCCAAAAGTTTTCACTTAACTTTCTTCCAAAATCTTCATCTGCTGTTCCTTTGCTTTCCTCTATCAGCTTCTTAACATTCTGCTTATATACTTTGTATTCTTCCCTCCCCCTTCACTGAACTTCCACTGGTATATTCCTATTGAGCAATCTACTATATGCTTTTTTCTTCTCTTCCACAACATTTCTAATCTCTTCTGTCCACCACTCAATGCCCTTTTCATTCCTTAACCTAACTACCTTGTATCCAACCACTTATTCTATAACCTTTAATAGTAGTTTTCTAAACATTTTAAACATCTTATTCACACATGACTGCATTCCTACATTCACTGCACTTCCATCTAAGTTTTCAGTTACCTTCTTTTCACCCTCCTCCCTCCATCTTTTCTGATTCATCTTCTCACTTGCCAACACTTTTACCACTCCATTCTTCTTTACCCCATACCTCCACTTCTCCCTAATCCTCATCCTCACAAGAACTATGAAAAGGTCAGAGTTTCCTAAGAATCCTCTCACAACTCTAGCATCCAGCACAGCCTTTCTCAATCTTTCATCCACTGCCATATAGTCAATCAAAGCCTTTGCACACTTTAATATCACAAAGGTTCCTAAAAGTATCAATAATCCAACAAAAAATTAAATCAATTTGATATTTGATATAACTTTTAGAGACAGAGGCATGCAAGAATGGTTTAAGTGGAGACTCTCTTGCCCTGGCCACCCCCTTGACAGGAGTTCCTGGAGAAAATAGAAGCCAGTGATATTGAAAAATAGAACATTTAACTTTTTCAATATGCAAAGGATATATGTCTTAAATCCGGTATTAACATTCCTTGAAATACATGGGGAACAGAGAAAAATTATGATTTACATAAAAGGCAGAAAATACATGACAAATTTTTCTACCACAAAATGTTCTTAAATTTGCTCAACTTACTCATTTCCTACCCTAGGAGCCCCTTTTATCATTATGAGGTTCCTGCAGCAGTCAAGCAGCTGACCATTTCCACTGGTCAGGACCAGAGGTCATAGAGTGCTATGATGTATGTGCATCTATGTGCAAAAAGTGCAGTGCAACTGAGTAGTGTGCTCAGTGTCTTTCACTCGACTAAGTCAATATACAGCTACATTCCTTATTCACTTAGAAAAAAAAATTGAATTCCAATATGCATTAAATAATGTCACAATGTAAAATCAGAAGAATCTCGGAAAAGTGAAAATTTTCTGGTGAGAAATAAATGTAATTTTTATTTTCCAACTTATAATTCATGAAAATTACAATAATGACATCACACAATACAGTATTATGTATATTATCAATTCTTTACATCTGTATCTAATGCAAAATATGGCTAATATCCTAAATCTATACTCATCAAGTCTTTCACATCAGTCAAGTGCTGTTTAATCAGTAGGTTTTGGCCTTAGATGTTCTCAGTCTTAGAACTGGTACAGTTAACTGAAGTATGTCAGGGGTTTCAACCTCCTCATCACCCAATTGTACCACTGATGCATAATAATCAGTATTCACTGGGGTCCTCCAACTCACTCCTGCTCTCAGATGCTGCCAAAATGGCTTCAACTTTTGCATCATTTGCAGCTTTCTTCCTCTTGGTACTCACAATTGCTATGGGAAAGACAAAAAATTTTGGAAATCATTACCAAGAACAGAAAAACACCATTTAGAAGCCTATTATACAATCTTTGTCTTATATCAGCATAAAAGGGAAAGTAAAGCATTATAGTCACATAGTTAACACATGGTTGACTACTATATCAATAATATAACAATCAAAACAAAAGAATTTAATGACACAAGAGGTAAATGGGTACTCACTCAATATATAATCAGTCTGCAGATCAAATGCAAACAAATACCATATGCTGTGCTGCTTAAAGATGGTAACCCTCCAAAACTCCTGGGCTAAATATGCCTATAAGACAATATAAAACAAGGTTGTTAATATCACAGACTAACATATATAACATTTGTAACTTGTTTACAGATGAAAATCCAAGTTCAAACATCATACTTGTACATATAGACTGAATGAAGAAATGCAAGTGCAAAAACTAAACACCGACATATCTTAGCAGGTTGTTACAAAACCTTCGGCATGCAGCAGTATATATCAGAGGATAGGTATCTCAATACTAAATGTATCCATATTATATGATATACAATATAAAATTAACTAATCAACAAAATAAACCTTATAACTCCAAGAGTTGGAGAGCAACTTACTACAAGGTTGGTTAGCTGGGCATCTGTACACAAACGCTCTGGCAGTGCTACTCATATATGACAGCATGCATAGAGATGTGGCAACTTTTTTAAGGATGTAGGGGGTTCATGATTGTCGTTGTAGAGGGAAATGTTTTCTTGAAGCCATGGGGTAAATTCTATTGTCATCATCCAATGGAATAATTGGATATACCTGACTGATGCAGCAAAAGTGTTAAGAGCATCATATCTCATTCACATCACATCTCCAGTGTGTAGGCTAGCTCTAACAATAAAGGTGAGTATAATCAACCATTATGACAAATATCTTATATAACCAAAAATGAAACTTTGAACAGAAATGGCTGTAACTAACTAGTCAATAAGTGATGCAAATGGCTGGACAGTTAGGGATGTTCCAAGAATGATAAGAAGGTCACATTTTGGAAAATCAGCCTGCATCAGTTGAAAGAATCGTGGTGGAAGATTCTCCCGGAAAAAGACAATGTCAGGTTTTACAAGGCCACTGCATTCAAGACAAGTTGGGATGTTGTCCTTGAAGATTTCCTCTGTAAAACAAGAGTGGTAAAGGTTTCTTAAAATGCTATTAAGTCATAAAAGCAATTCAAGGCATTAAATATGCAATGCTTTTTATTCAACTGAAGTAATGTATATATTACAACTTACATATCATAAAACTATTATGTGGTTAATGGGATTCTGTTCATGTTACATATATTCTAATCAAGTTCAGCTGACATCAGGATATGGTATGTCACCGCATATTTTTGACATCTTAATCATAAAGATGATGCAGGAAAACTTAGTAGTGATACATAAAAGAAGGGCTGAGGAGATAGCAAAGTTCCAGACACTGAACTGAAGAGATGAGGGGGATAATTGCAGTTCAAAACACTGTTACAGACATATAAAACAGATTAAAGTGATGTGAAAGTTGATGGTAGCACTGAATAAATATGGAGGCAGAGAGAAACAGTATCATTATTACCATTATATAACCCCAGACCCCCTTTCTCTTAAAGTAGTCCAGTAGCTTCAAGGCTGTACTACTTCCAATAGGGAAATAATGGATTTTGAGAAATTCCCTCATAAAACTGTACTCACTTTTGTCAACAGATGATGATACAACCTTGCCAAAGGTGATTTTTCATGTGGTGGAACCACAAGAAAGAGGAGTCCAGTAACACCAGAGAAACAGAAAAACTCAAAAAATAGGACAAGTGGTAACCACTAAGCATAGCCCTGCCATTCAGGCTCAATTTTGTCAAATGCACATTTGGAAGTACTCCTCCTTGCTCCCTTCAATTCTGACACATTTTTTGTCTCGGTAAATCTCTCTTTGTTCATCCTCTCCATATGTCCAAACCATTTCAGCACATCCAGGTTCTCTCTCTCAATCATACTCTGCTTACTACCACATCTCTTTCCTGAGACCTTTCTTTATGTGACCATTTAGCCTCCCACAATCTACTGTTCTCAGGCATTTCATTTCCAACAATTCCATACTTTTCCCTTCTTTTCATAATGATGGCCCATCCTTCACATCCATACAACACCATGAGGACTTCTATACTTTTAAACATACCAATCTTTGCTTTAATGCACAATTATATCTCCTTCCACATACTCCTTATTGCATCCAAGATCTTAGCCCCCTTACCCACCTTATGACTCACATAAGCCTCCATGGTTCCATCCACAGATACAAACATTCCCAGGTATCTACAACATTCCATTCCTCCAGGTCCCCCTGCATGTGCGTGAGGTAGCGCTTGGAAAACACAACAAAGGCCACATTTGTTCACACTCAGTCTCTAAATGTCATGTATAATGCACCCAAACCACAGCTCCCTTTCCACATCCAGGCCCCGCAGAACTTTCCGTGGTTTATACCAGACGCTTCACATGCCCTGGTTCAATCCAGTGACAGCACGTCGACCCCGGTATACCACATCGTTCCAATTCTCTCTATTCCTTGCACGCCTTTCACCCTCCTGCAAGTTCAGGCCCCAATCACTCAAAATCTTTTTCACTCCATCTTTCCACCTCCAATTAGTCTCCCACTTCTCCTCGTTCCCTCCACCTCTGACACATATATCCTCTTGGTCAATCTTTCCTCACGCATTCTCTCCATGTGACCAAACCATTTCAAAACATTCTCTTCTGCTCTCTCAACCACACTCTTTTTATTACCACACATCGCTCTTACCCTATTATTACTTACTCGATCAAACCACTTCACACCACATATTGCCCTCAAACATCTCATTTCCAGCACATCCACCCTCCTCCGCATCACTCTATCTATAGCCCACACCTTGCAACCATATAACATTGTTGGAACCACTATTCCTTCAAACATACCCATTTTTGCTTTCCAAGATAATGTTCTCGACTTCCACACATTCTTCAACGCTCCCAGAACTTTCGCCCCCTCCCCCATCCTATGATTCACTTCCGCTTCCATGGTTCCATCCGCTGCCAAATCCACTCCCATATCTAAAACACTTCACTTCCTCCAGTTTTTCTCCATTCAAACTTACCTCCCAACTGACTTGTCCCTCAACCCTACAGTACCTAATAACCTTGCTCTTATTCACATTTACTCTCAGCTTTCTTCTTTCACACACTTTACCAAACTCAGTTACCAGCTTTTGCAGTTTCTCACACCAATCAGCCACCAGCGCTGTATCATCAGCGAACAACAACTGACTCACTTCCCAAGCTCTCTCACCCACAACAGACTTCATACTTGCCCCTCTTTCCAAAACTCTTGCATTCACCTCCCTAACAACCCCATTCATAAACAAATTAAATAACCATGGAGACATCACCCACCCCAGCCACAAACCTACATTCACTGAGAACCAATCACTTTCCTCTCTTCCTACACGTACACATGCCTTACGTCCTCGATAAAAACTTTTCACTGATTCTAACAACTTGCCTCCAACACCATATATTCTTAATACCTTCCACAGAGCATCTCTATCAACTCTATCATATGCCTTCTCCAGATCCATAAATGCTACATACAAATCCATTTGCTTTTCCAAGTATTGCTCACATACATTCTTCAAAGCAAACACCTGATCCACACGTCCTCTACCACTTCCGAAACCACACTGCTCTTCCCAAATCTGATGCTCTGTACATGCCTTCACCCTCTCAATCAATACCCTCCCATATAATTTCCCAGGAATATTTAACAAACTTATACCTCTGTAATTTGAGCACTCACTTTCATCCCCTTTGCCTTTGTACAAGGGCAATATGCAAACATTCCGCCAATCCTCAGGCACCTCACCATGAGTCATACATACATTAAATAACCTTACCAAATATATACATAGATATATGAATGGAATGAACCAAAAACAGAGTGGGTGAAGGGAAATATCAGAATTGTGAAGTATGCATCGGTATGTGTATCTGCGTGTGTTAATATGAAAATAAGTGAGAGGAGCAAACAGATAAAAGTAGCAGGTAGGAACATTTATGTAAGAGCATTAGGTAGAAACATTAGGTACAAGTAGTAGGTAGGAACATTACGCAGGAGCAATAATTAGAAGCTATCAGCAGAGACATTAGGTGGGAGCCTCTGCAAACTCTGTGCTAGACTTGTCCTCTGCCAGTGGCCTGTTAAGGGTGAGGCACTAAAGGCTAAGAGGCAGCACTGGAGTTCACTAGTTATGGGGACTCTATTCCTGTGGTATCCCCTTCAAGGAGTTCCAAAGGGAACAGTCTTTACAGATATAAATAAATAGAGAGAAGGATAAAATACACATTTCTGGAGAAATGTGAATGACTGTATAAATGGTTTTAAGAATGAGAGAAATGTGGTTGTAATGGGTGATAAGAATGCGAAAGTGGGATGTGATGAAATTGGCCACATAGTTAGTAAATGGATAGTGCCTGGAGTGAATGTATCAATGTATCAGATGGATTTATTCCTTGCAAACACTTTTTTTCAGCACAAGATGATCCACAAGAATACATGAATGAGAAATGATGAAAGAGAAGAGCAAAAGGGTTTGACTGACTAAGCGGCAAAGGATGAAATACTAGGAAAAGCCTTGATACATGCAAGAGTTGTGAGAGGATTCTTTGAAGACTGACCATTTTGCAATTATTGAGGAAATGAGGGTCAAGGAGAAGTAGAGGTATGTACGGAACAATGGTGATGTAAAAGTGTTGGCAAGCAAGAAAATGTATCAGAAAAAATGCTAGAAGGAATATGAAAGGAGGGTGATGGAAAGTTTAGATAGAAGTGCAGGGAATGTATGAAAGCAGTCATATGTGAATGAGGTGTTAAAAATGCTGATAAAAAGACTATTAAAGGTTGCACAATTAGTTATTGGATACAAGGGTGTGAGATACAAGAATAAAAAAGAAAATTCATAGTGGATAGAAGAAATTAGAAATGCTATGGGAGAGAAGGAAAAGGCATATGGTAGATTGCTCAAAAGGAATGTATCAGAGGATGTTCAGTAAAGTAGGGAAGAATATAAGATGTGTAAGCAGTGTTATGAAGCTGATTGTGGAAAGCAAAGAAAGAGTAGATGAAGATTTTGGAAAAGAGAAAGAGGAGGCGGTAAGAGTGAAAAAGTTAAAGTGAGAAGTAAGGAAGGGGACTTGCTGAATCAAAAGGAGGAATTGAAATGAAGATGGAAAAAATATTTTGAAGAACTGATGAATGTCAGAAGTGAAGCAGCAATTGTTGCATGCATGGATATGAAGGATAGAAGGAAGAGGATACGAGTGCAAGGGCCGACACCAAAAAAGGGGGTAAAAAGAGTGATAACGTTGTTGAAGGCAGGAATTGTACCTGGAGTGGATGAAATTATGGCTGAAATGCTGAAGTATGGAGAAGAAAGTGTGATAGAGTAGATGCATCTGATATGAAATACAGTATGAGACAGAGGGTTGTGCCTGAGGAAAAGTGAAAGCTATTATTATTATTTTCTTTCACAGGAAAAGATGCTAAGGATGTATGTAACAATTATGGGGGAATAAATATGTTGAGTATACCAGGGAATGTGTGAGCAAGAATGTTGATAGAGAGTGATGAAAGTGACTGAATGGAGAATAAGTGAGTAGCATGGGGGTTTTAGGAAATGTAGGGAATGTGTGGATCAGATTTTTGTGGTGAAAATGACTGTGGAAAGTACTTAGCAAAATGTAATAAGTTGTACGCAGCTTTTATGGATCTGTAGAAAGTGTATGACAGAGTCTAAAGGAAAGAGAGAACATTATTTCAGAGAAAAAATGGATATGTCTGAAGGAATAGTAGTTCCAACAATATTATATGGTTGCAAGGCATAAGCTATACATAGAGTTGTAGGAAGACAGTGGATGTGTTGGAAATGAAATGTTCTGTCAATGTCCTGAACCAGGGCATATGAAGCAGCTGGGTGAAACCAAAAACAAGTTTGTATGGCCTGGTAATGGATAGGGGGCTGTGGTTCTGGTGCATTGCTTATCACCGCTAGAGAATGGATATGAACAACTGTGGCCTTTCTTCATCTGTTACAGGTGCTATCTTGATAATATGGGAAATGGTGATAAAGGATGAAAAAAAATATGTACATATAAATAAAATTAAGCACGCATCCAAATGGAAATGACTGGGACATATAATATAAATGTCCATGACAAACTGAAAAAAAATACTGTATCCTCAATGCAATGTAATTATAAATTATCATTAAACATCTGCCATTACACAAATGTACTTCCAACTAACCTTTAATCCATTCCTGGCTGTACTCCTTCCGACATGAAATACAGTGTGAAGTCCTAAAGGTACCATGAGCCTCCACTATTTTCTCAGAGGGAATTCCTGCTACATGCTCTAAGGTGTCAACATTCTGAAAATACAAAGTTTTGCATAACTACACACAAAGTTCCCCTTCATCAATCCTTGTAATTCACCTCATATCTTATTGACTGATTCTTATATTCTGTGATTCCAGGTGGTATGCATCTTTCTTCACTCTTTTCAGTTTTATTTTGTGCGCTAACAATAAATTCTTCATCAATGCCTACGACAGTCTATTCTGAAGTTGCTTGAACTACTGTGTAACTGAGACAATAAAGAAAGCACCTACAGTAATCTGGGGATCTATAGCTCATAGGAGTACTAACTTCTCTTCTTAATGTATGTCCTATATATGCCCTAATAGTTATCTCTCTTTCATACAGACTATTAAAAATGAAACTAAGTGACTTAAGAATAATTTCAACAAAACTTAAAAATATGTTGAAGGGATTAAAGAAACCTGATCTGATAATAATATTGGCTGGTGGCTTTAACTTCCATTTTATTGGAAGGCAGGAAAGAGGATTAGAGTGTGGATGTATATAAAATAACAAGAAAACAATAATGGATCAGCAGATGAAAGAAAACAGTTCCCAAGATTAATCAATTTCTATGTCATTCAGCCTTGTGCAGGTAAATCAAAGACCAACAAGAGGTAGCAATATCATATATCTTATTTCTACAAAGGACATGGCACTGTTTTCAGATATAATCATACAAAATTTAAGTTTATCAAATCATAACATCAAAAAATTCACAAAGAAAAAAATGAAAATCAATGAATGTCAGCACAATAAAGCTACAGAGAGAACAACAATGGGTTGAATGATATATATTTTCATCACAACAAATCAGACAGAAAAAAGATCGTTGAGAGGAACATAAGCACAAATTGGAATGAGATCTTCTGAGGCAATAATCTTTTATCAAACATAAAAAAAAGTACAAAATGGGAAATACTTATGGACTGAACACTATGGATGAATAAAAGAATGGCACTGAAAAAGAAGAAAAAGACAGCAACAAAAGAAGCAAGAGTAAAATAAATTGTTGAGAAAATAAAGAATGCTAATGTAGAAATAATCTAATCCATCACAGAAGAGACCAAAAATGGATGAAGAAAAAGTTATAAAGAACATGAAAAGAAAGCCAAATTAACTATAACCAACACATGGGCAGCTGCAATTCTGCACACAAATCTACTATCTCACTTTGTCACAGTAATATTTGACAACACTTAACTCATAAAACTCATTCTTCATAACTTTAGATTTTCTAGTGCTAATTCGCGAAATCTATACTTTTACTCTGTTTCCTTTCAAACACCATTACTTACTTTTATTGCATTTACCTTCAATTGCCTATGCTTACACATGTCACAAAACACACGTACAACCTTCTGCAACTCCTCTTCACTATCAGCAAACAACACAGTTACATTTGCATAAAGGCTTGTCACAAGCTAAGAAACCTGACCACCACACTCCATCTTCACACTACTTTTCCCTAGTTTTGCTTTAATCTTCATTAACAGTTCACCAATTTATATGTTAAAAACCTATGGTGACACCACACTGCCTTGCCTCATACCCAAACTATACCAAAACTTTTACTTAACTCTCCATCCACTCTTACATATGCATTTGCCATCCAACAGTTGTCCCCCTACCTCATACAGATGCTCTCCAACATACGTTCAAATTCTGTTCTGACCGACTGGTCTTATCTCAAAATGTACATAAGTCAGACATTTGTAAGAATGGCATGCAGAACTTGTATATCTGTACAGCATTCTTTTATCCTACTCAATTTCTATCATGATTATCTCCTTTTTTATTAACCAGCTTTATCATATGATTCTGTAGTTTCTTCTTACCTTTCATTTAAGATTTTGTAGTTCATGGATTGATTCATCCAAACCTTCAATGAACATTTTGGCAGTTCCTTCATCAGCACTTGCTGCTTCACCTGTGACTCACTGTGCAAGCTATATCTTCTTTTAAATCTATTGAACCATTCATGAAATGCTAAGAAGTTCTCGATGTAATCCTCTCCCACTGGCTCCTTCAGAGTCTCAAAAAGACTTCTACACTTCGCCTGAATTGTTAGTAAGCTTCGGGGTACATGTTTTTGAATCTGATCTTCCATCCACAGCATTGACAACTTTTCCATTTTGTGGATGGGCCTTTGTCATTACTTTGTTATCATTGTAGACTTCATACTTGCTGAACCTTTCACTGCTTCAACTATATTTTCATACTCTCTTTGTCCTTTAAAAGTGTTGAGACCATCAAATGGGACAACTGTAGATCATGTGCAACCACTTCAATTTTTTTCCTCCTTCATATTGGGTGATTACCTTCATTTTCAATTCCAAATTAAGCATCTTCCTCAGCTTCTTGTCAGATCTATCAACATAAGATGGATTTTTCCTCTTGCTTGTCATCATCTTTGGGGTTTAATACAAAAATTATTTAATCCAGCAAAAAAATTTGTTAAATTCACTTGGATAACGTGCACTTACTGAATGGTAACTGAGAGCGAGAACTGAGAGAGATACTGTGATGCACACAGTGCCAGGGTCATCTGACATTCAATATCATACACACACAGCCATTAGCGCTGGCGAATATGGTTTAATCCAGCACAAAAATCTGTTAGATTCACTTGAATAACATGCACTTACCAAATGGTAACTGAGAGCGAGAACAGAGAGATGCTGTGATGTTCACAGTGCCAGGACCATCTGACATTCACTATCGTATGCATGCAGCCATTAGCACTGGCGGACATACGACTAAGCATAATCTTCATGTATGTGTTTTAATTCATATTTTTTCCAGTTGTATGTACAAAAGGTGGAAAGTTGGGGAGCATCTGTATATCCTTAAAACATCCCATAAAGCATTCCATGTGATTCTGTCATATGCTTTCTTCATGTCCAAAATAGGTGCATACAGCTTCTTACCTTATGCTACATACTTTTCCAAAGTCATTCTCATTGCAAAAATCTGATCCACACATCACCTACCTTTCCAAAAACCCTCTTGGTCCTCACTTGTTCTGCATTCAGTCACTTCCATTACTCTATCAATCAATACTCTTATATACATTTTTCTTGGTATACTTAACAGACTTACTCCCCTATAATTGCTACATATATCCTTAGTACCTATTCCTTTGAACAAAAGAACAATAATAGCTTTCATCTAACCCTCAGGTGCAACCTTCCGGTTCCATGTTAAATTACACATCAAATGCATCCACTCTATCATATTTTCTCCTCCATACTTCAACATTTCAGCTGTAATTCCATCCACTCCAGGTGTGTTTCCTACCATCAACCATCTTTTTACCTTTCTACCTCCCTTCTTGATATAAGCCCCTGCACTTGTATCCTTTTCCTTCCATACCAATGCATGTAATAAATGCTGCCTCACCTTCTTCCACATTCATCAGTTCTTCAAATTACTCTTACTGTCTTCATGTCAATCCCTCCTTTTGGTTCAGTAACTTCCCTTCCCGAATTCTACCATTAAACTTCCATCTCACATCCAACTTTTCCTCTTTCACCTCCTTCCAGCACAATTTCTTATTTTCCTTCAACTTTTCACTGAATTTCCTTCCAAAATCTTCATCTAATCTTTCATTGTTTTCCTACATCAGCTTCTTAATATTCCACTTACACATCTTATATTCTTCCCTCCTCCTCTACTGAACTTCTACTAGTACATTCCTTTCAAGCAATCTACCATAAGCCTTTTTCTTCTCTTACAGAGAAATTTTAATCTCACCCGTCCATCATGCATTTTCCATTTAAATTCTTACATCTCACAACTGTGTATCCTACTACTTATTCTAAAACCTTTAACAGCCTTCTTCTAAACATATTAAAAACCTCATTTACATATGACTACATCCCTACATTTACTGCACTTTCATCTACACTTTCTATCATCACTGTTTCATTTTCCTCCATGCATTGGGTCTCACTCATGATATACCCCAAGTATTTCCAGTCAATAATCTTCTTTACTCAGTAAACAACTCAACAAGCTGTTCACCATTTTCATTTACATCTGGTACCCCATGCAAAACAAACAGAGAATCAGTTGATTCTAATTTCACTCAAAGTTCAGCCAGAACTAAAAATTCTTGAATATATAAAGCATAAACTCAGGATTTCACACATGGTGACATAAAAAGGAGATAATTCTATAATCTGACTCAAAAGTAACTTAACTACCCTACTGTTCTGTCATCTGAATCAAAAGAAAACTTGGCTTACTGGTCTTATGAAGCTACTGACCTAGTTAAGGATCAGATTTTAATAACAGTGACTACCGTTTTTAAAATTTGCAGTCACAAACATCTTGAATTTCACTTCTGAAAACTATGGTTTTTAAGGTGAAGAATTTTCAAGCACTTTCTTAATAAAGTAAACAGTGTATGATCATAATGAAGCTGGAAAATATATTTTACAAAAAGGAGTAACATACCCTCCATGAAACCATAATTCATTTGGATTTAAGTAAAAGAACCTTCCATTACATGAATTGGTTAATTTGTTTACACAGCTTATCTGGCCTTCAGTTAGGATATTGACTGCGAGCTCTGTGAAACCCATGTGAGAGCAGTAATGATCTAAGTATAATCCAGTTTTTAGTCAGCCATGCATGGCCAGCCAAGAGTAAGCAGATATTCAACAAAAAATGATACTTTTTATTTGCATATTGAAATATCTTTACTGAAAACTTCCTAATGTGTATTCTTCATATTCTTTATGGTCATGATGAAAAAAAAATACTGTTAGACCTACTAACCTGTGTGTAATGTCTGAGAAGCAGTCCCTTCTCATGGAGCAAGCGAACAAACCAGTGAGAAGGTGTGGGGTTAAAAGCCCCTGGGTACAACTCTTTGGCAAGGACAAAGAAAGGCTTTGGATTGGTCTTGAAAAATTCAATATCAAAGATTGCTTCTGGGTGTGGCAAATTATATTTTTCCAAGTTGTTGTACAGCCCAGAGCCAGGACTACGGAAGTCAGGGATACCTGAAAACAAACATGGGATTTTTTAAATATACAACTGGAAATGTGTAAAGTTACTTAGATGCTACAGTACACTGACAAAGTATCTTAAAATTTTCAGAAAGTATCTAATTCTATCCCTATCCACCCAAAACAGTACTCTCTTTATAAGGTATAACATCACGATGCTGCAGCTGGGGTGTAAACACCTCAGTTTACTTGAAGTTTTTCAAAACTTCAATAATTTCAAAAGTAAACACATATATATTTTCCCGTGAACTCACTGGAATACATATTTCTCATATATATGTGTAATATACATGTGTACATTGAGATGTATAGACATGTATATTTGCGTGTGTGGACGAGTGTGTATATACATGTGTATGGGGGTGGGTTGGGCCATTTCTTTCGTCTGTTTCCTTGCGCTACCTCGCAAACGCGGGAGACAGCGACAAAGCAAAATAATAATATATAAAATAATTTTCATTTTCTATTATACTTATTCGCTGTCTCCTGCGTTTGCGAGGTAGCGCAAGGAAACAGATGAAAGAATGGCCCAACCCACCCACATACACATGTATATACATAAACGCCCACATATGCACATATACATACCTATACATTTCAACGTATACATACATATACATACACAGACATATACATATATACACATGTACACACTCATACTTGCTGCCCCCATCCATTCCCGTCGCCACCCCACCACACTTGAAACAGCACCCCTCCCACCCCCTATGCACACATGAGGTAGTGCCAGGAAAAGACAACAAAGGCAACATTCATTCACACTCAGTCTCTAGCTGTCATGTGTAATGCACTGAAACCACAGCTCCCGTTCCACATCCAGGCCCCACAAAACTTACCATGGTTTACCCCAGATGCTTCACATGCCCTGGCTTAATCCACTGACAGCATGTCCACCCTGGTATACCACATTGTTCCAATTCACTCTATTCACTGCACGCCTTTCACCCTCCTGTATGTTCAGGCCCCGATCGCTCAAAATCTTTTTGACCCCGTCTTTCCACCTTCAATTTGGTCTCCACTTCTCCTCCTTCCCTCCACCTCTGACACATATATATCCTCTTTGCCAATCTTTCCTTACTCATTCTCTACATGTGACCAAACCATTTCAATACACCCTCTTCTGCTCTCTCAACCACACTCATTTCATTATCACACATCTCTCTTACCTTTTCATTACTTACTTGATCAAACCACATATTGTCCTCAAACATTTCATTTCCAACACATCCATCTTCCTCCACACAACCCTATCTATAGCCCATGTCTCGCAACCATATAACATTATGGGAACCGCTATTCCTTCAAACATACCAATTTTTGCTCCCCGAGATAACGTTCTCGCCTTCCACACATTCTTCAATGTTCTCAGTAACTTCACCCCCTCTCCCACCCTGTGACTTACTTCCACTTCCATGGTTCCATCTGCTGCTAAATCCACTCCCAGATATCTAAAACACTTCACTTCCTCCAGTTTTTCTCCATTCAAACTTACCTCCCTGGGAATCAACTTGTCCCTCAACCCTACAGTACCTAATAACCTTGCTCATATTCACATTTACTCTCAGCTTTCTTCTTTCACACACTTTACCAAACTCAGTCACCAGCTTCTGCAGTTTCTCACCCAAATCAGCCACCAGTGCTGTATCATCAGCGAACAACAACTGACTTACTACCCAAGCTCTCTCATCCACAACAGACTGCATACTTGCCCCTCTCTCTAAAACTCTTGCATTCACCTCTCTAACAACCCCATCCATAAACAAATTAAACAACCATGGAGACATCATGCACCCCTGCCGAAAACCAACATTCACTGAGAACCAATCACTTTCCTCTCTTCCTACTCGTACACAAACCTTACATCCTCGATAAAAACTTTTCACTGCTTCCAGCAACTTGCCTTCCACGCTATATACTCTTTATACCTTCCACAGAGCATCTCTATCAACTCTATCATATGCCTTCTCCAGATCCATAAATGCTACATACAAATCCATTTGTCTTTCTAAGCATTTCTCACATACATTCTTCAAAGCAAACACCTGATCCAGACATCATCTACCACTTCTAAAACTACACTGCTCTTCCCCAATCTAATGTTATATAAATATATATTTATCTATTTATTATACTTTGTCACTGTCTCCCGCGTTAGCGAGGTAGCGTAAGGAAACAGACGAAAGAATGGCCCAACCAACCCACACACACATGTATATACATAGACGTCCACACACGCACATATACATACCTATACATTTCAACATATACATATATATATATATTCTTTTTTTTTTTTTTTTTTGCTTTGTCGCTGTCTCCCGCGTTTGCGAGGTAGCGCAAGGAAAGAGACGAAAGAAATGGCCCAACCCACCGCCATACACATGTATATACATACGTCCACACATGCAAATATACATACCTACACAGCTTTCCATGGTTTACCCCAGACGCTTCACATGCCTTGATTCAATCCACTGACAGCACGTCAACCCCGGTATACCACATCGCTCCAATTCACTCTATTCCTTGCCCTCCTTTCACCCTCCTGCATGTTCAGGCCCCGATCACACAAAATCTTTTTCACTCCATCTTTCCACCTCCAATTTGGTCTCCCTCTTCTCCTCGTTCCCTCCACCTCCGACACATATATTCTCTTGGTCAATCTTTCCTCACTCATTCTCTCCATGTGCCCGAACCATTTCAAAACACCCTCTTCTGCTCTCTCAACCATGCTCTTTTTATTTCCACACATTTCCACACAGTAACGTAAGGGTAAGAGAGATGTGTGGAAATAAAAAGAGCGTGGTTGAGAGAGCAGAAGAGGGTGTTTTGAAATGGTTTGGGCACACTACCAATTCACTCTATTCTTTGCACGCCTCTCAACCTCTTGCATGTTCAGGCTCCAATTACTTATCTTTTTCACTCAATCCTTCCACCTCCAATTTGGTCTCCTGCTTCTCCTTGTTCCCTCCACCTTTGACACATCTATCAAATGGCGAAGCCTCAGATTGGCTATGTGTAATGAGTGGTGCGCCACAGGGGTTAGTCCTAGGTCTAATTCTTTTCATAATATACATTAATGACCTAAAACTCTTTCTCATATCTAAGATCTCCAAATTTGCTAACGATACTAAACTTGGAGGTAGAGTTGTAAACAGGCGGGACTGCAAAATGATTCAAAGAGATCTTAAGCTACTAGCAGAGTGGTCAGACAGATGGCAAATGAAGTTTGATTTAGACAAGTGTAAAGTTATGCACTTTAGAGAAAAGGATATACGTTACAACTACAAACTATTCAGAAACTCTCTAGCTAAAGTAAATGAAGAAAAGTACCTTGACATTGTCATTACCAACAATCTAAATTACACTAAACACTGTCAAGCAGCAAGTAAAAAAGGCAACCAAATGTTAGGATTCATAGCAAGGAACATAGATAATAAGGCACCTGAAACAATTCTCACACTTTATAATTCTCTAGTAAGACCATCCCTTGAATATGCAATCACGTTTTGGTCCCCAAACTATAAAAAAGATAAGGAAAAATTAGAGCTACCTCACTGACACAGGAAACAGCGATCAAGTATATAAAAAAAATCATACATATTCGCCATTTCCCACATTAGCGAGGTAGCATTCAGAACAGAGGACAGAGCCTTAAGAGGGAACATCCTCACTTGGCTCCTTCTCTATTCCTTCTTTTCGAAAAGTATAACAAGATGGGATGATTTCCAAAACCCATATTCCCACCCCTTTTAGTCGCCTTCTATGACATGCAGGGAATATGTGGGAAGTATTCTTTCTCCCTTCTTCCTTTCTAAAATGATGTTGGAGTCCATCAATGAAGTTGGCATCCTCTTGCAAGCAGTGGTAACTACATGAAGTGCTAGCATACCACATAAGCCCACCTTAATCACAGCTTAGCTGTTGCAAGAGGTGAAAATATCTTGTGCTCCCACTTATGCTCCAGAATTGTTTTTTCTCTTTGTACCTGTACTAATTATAATGGTTGGAAATACTCAACTTACAAGTAACAAATTAGCTCATTTAATTACATTTTACCAGGGAAATAATCCACTTCAGGAAATTTCTAATATCATCATTGTGAGCTTGGGATCAGTACAACAATGAGAAGAAATTCAGTGACAGTGGTGGCACCACTATGCGAACCCATGTGAAATGCCCTGGGAAGGCCGGAAAAACCTCTCCACATTTTCTGAATGTTCTTAAATGTCAAATGGATGCAAATTCATGCTTCAGGGGAAAAGAAATGAAACATAAGGCCCTAGACTGCTCAATGATCAGTTGGTAAGGACAGTGTAGTGCCACTTACACAAAGACCTTAAGGACTGGAGCTATGGGCTGCATTTTGTAACTCGTGGGCATCAAAAGAAAAGAGATGATTTTGTAAAAAATATGTTGTATGGGATTTGGCTAAGTTCAGAAGTATCTTGTGAAGTGATGAGTCCCCCATTTCTGTGACAAGCCCTGGCAGTCATATGCACAGTCAACCAGTTGTAAACCACTGGACCCCTTGCACAATGCAAGCACTGTAGAGTTTCCTGCTTCACTTATTCTATGGGATTGTTTCAGTTATTATGGTGCTGGAGACCTTGCAGTGTTGCCAAAGAATGAAACTGTGAACACACATAGTTATCTCAAGCTACTGTGTGACCCTCTTCCAGATTTGTTCAAAAAGTGCAAGGCTAAAGTGTTAATGCAGGGTATGGCTCCCTGCCACAATGCCAAACTAGTCACTGTGCAGTGGAGTTTTTCAGTAACTGGCCTGGAAATTCAATGGATGTGAATGCAAAAGAAAATTTGTGGGTGCTTATGAAATAGAAATTAAGAAACAGGGATACTTCATTGCTACCCAAGCTGGAGGCAGTCATTTATCAAATTTGGGCAAAGATGGGCCCTAGATCACTTCAGAACCTTGTTGATTCTGTTCCTAGTCATTTCAAGGAGTGTATAAAGAGGAGAGGGAAACCAACACAGTATTAGTTGGTGCTGAATAGTTTTTATTGTTTTCTTTCATTTTTATCCTTGATGGCTATGCTGCAGCCCCATCATGTCTACTTCATTGGTGAGCACTCTATAATTCATGTCCACCTCATCAAAGCTTCAAAACAAACAATGCCAGGATTCAGGGAACACCAAATGCCCCATGACTGTCTTATTTCCCTGTACCACCATGTACCACGGCATTTCTTATTACCATGTAAACCTACATATCTCCAACGAAGTTGGTAGATCTCAAAACATGTATTACTTTGGTTACCAAACTGAGGATTTTTAAGAGTACCCACAACACATTAATTTCAGCAAACTGACAAATAGAAATGTGTATATAAATGTATTACTGCATTTCCTAAGCAAATAATTCAAAATTTCCTGCAATGAATAGTATAGTAAACATGCAAATTTGACAGTATCCTGTTCTACTGTAATTGTATTTTCATAATGTCAATGACCATCCTCCCTTCAAACAGTGCTATTAGTGATGTGCTAAAGCTGCATCTCTATACAGAAGTATACAAGTTTAAGTATAAACCATTTTACTGTAGCAATATATAAAGCATTTTTAGAATTAACTCTAAATTGAAAAACCCAATGCCTGAGAGGCTGCCCTCCATAAAATCTAACTTCAACAGTAAATTTCATCACATTAACTCTAGCTTTCATTTACTGGAAAAAAAATCATCTAAATCATTATACAAAAAAATACTGGACCATTCTCATATAGTACACTCCCATTTACTAAGCTTTTACCTAACCCATACACCATCCACTAATTTCTCTTCTAATTCTGAAGAAATATAACCCATAACAGTGATTAATTGATTAGTATTATTGTTAAATGAAAACTCTAATCAAAGACAAACCTGCAGATGTTGATATGCCAGCTCCTGCCATAGTTATAACATTCTTACATTGTCCATTTTTTATATATTTAACTATTCCCTCTACAGTCACCTCATCCAGTACCTGAAATATGTATAATTATCATCCAACTTGTTGGTAAATTCATATCACAAAAGAATCCATACCCATACACTTTGGAAAAAATTTCACCAAAACTCTTCTGAATATCATAATCATTAAAAAGTATATCAGCACTACATCTTTTATTACTCTGACCTTCACATGACTCAAAGAAACAGATCCCTTTCCATCCTAGGTTGGACTCTTCCCATTATTCACAAGATTCTGAGTTAATCATGATCTTTTTATTGTAGAATGTTATACTATCAATAGAAATTCCATGGCCAATATTTAACAGCACTGATCATCACACTGTGAATACTGTTGAGCTCTTCATTAAGCCTTACTGTACTTTCTTGCCCCAGAGTACCCTTCTATGGGGTTCCACCAGCACTCATGATGCCGCCAATGTCCACTGGGTAGAACCACTGGTAAAGAAGTGATGTGATATTGTGAGTATGTCTATGAAGAAATAGTTCAAGACAACTGAGAAGTGAGTCTTTAGTATGAAAGATGCATCTTGGGCATGTGAGGTCTTGTGGCACACTGTGGTAAGCCTCTGTTTCTAATGTCCAGGAGATAGGCAGCAACCAGTTTCAGACAGATGTATGTCTGGTCAAGTGGAGTTTCAGATGAGTGTATGTCTGACAATGGAGTTTCAGATGTACGTATGTCTGGTGGAGTGGAGCTTAACTAGGTTGGAAGACAGTTCAAGGACTGTCCAGTAATTATGGTATGTATACACTCTGTCAATGTTGTGTTTGTTGGGAAAAGAGATATGTAAGTATATGCTGCTTGCGATGTTTCTGGAGAAATTTGAATAAGTACATAAAAGAATTTGAGGAGAGAAAGGTTATTGTAATAGGTGACATGAATGTGAAGGTGGGATGTGATGAAATTGGCAAGATAGTTGGTAAACAGGGAGTGTCAGTAGTAAATGAAAATGGAAACTACATGGTGGATGACTGTGATGAGAGGGGTAAATGAGAATGGAAGTTATTTGGTAGAGATTTGTGTTACGAGGGGTTTATTCCTTGCAAACACCTTTTTCAGCACAAGATGATCCCCAGATATACATGGAAGAAGAGCAAAAGGCTTTGACTGACTGTGTGGCAATGGATGAAAGATTGAGAAAGGTTGTGCTAGGTACTAGAGTCATAAGAGGATTCTCTGGAGACTGACCATTTTTCATGGTTCCTTAAGGGATGAGGATTAAGAAGTGGAGGTATGGTGTAAGGAAGAATGGAGAGGTAAAAGTGTTTGCAAGTGAGAAGATGAATCAGAGAGAATGCAAGGAGGAGTATGAAAGGAGAGTAACTGAAAGTTTACATGGAATTGCAATGAATGTAGGCATGCAGTCAAGTGTGAATGAGGTGTTTAAAATATTTAGAGAAATACTATAAAAGGTTGTAGAATCAGTAGTTGCATACAAGGTCATGAGATACAGGAATAAAAATGGCAATCCATAGTGGACAGAAGAGATTAGAAATGCTGTGGAAGAGAAGAAAAAGGCATATAGTAGATTGCTCAATAGGAATGTACTAGTGGAAGATCAGCAAAGGAGGAGGGACGACAACAAAATAAGTGGAATATTAAGCTGATAGATGAAAGCAAAGGAAATTAAAGATGGAAAAAGTATTCAGAAGAATTGATGGATGTGGGAGAAGGAAATGCAGCAGTTGTTACATGCACGCACATGGAGGATGGAAGGAAGAGGATACAAGTGCAAGGGCCTATAGCAAAAGGGGAGGTAAGAAGGGCACTAATGAGGCCAAAGGTAGGAAAGGCACCTGGGGTGGATGGGATCATGGCTGAAATGCTGAATTATGGAGGAGAAAGTGTGATTGAGTGGATTCATCTTATATGTAATTTAAGATGGAAACAGAAGGATGTTCCTGAGGATTAGGTTAAAGCTATTTTATTCCTTTACACAAAGGAAAAGGTGCTCAGGATGTATGTAGCAATTATAGGGGAATAAATCTGTTAAGTATACCAGGAAAAGTGTAGGCAAGAATATTAATTGACAGAGTGATGGAAGTGACTTAATACAGAATAATGAAGAGCAAGGGAGTTTTAGGTAGGGAAAGTGTGGATCAGATTTTTGCAGTAAAGATGACCACAGAAAAGTACTTGGCAAATGGTAAGAAGTTGTATGCAGCTTTTATGGATCTGGAGAAAGCTAATGACAGAGTCGAGTGGAATGCTTTGTGGGATGCGTTAAGGAGATAAGGTAAAGGGGAACAACTGTTGGATAGTGTGAAAGCCTTCTATGGAGGAGCAAATGCATGTGTAAGAGTGAAAGTTTTGGGATACATGTAGGTGTTAGGAAGGGCTGTGTGATGTCACCATAGTTTTTTAATGTCTATATATGGATGGAGTGATAAGAGAAAGGAGAGCAAAACTAAGGAAAAGGGGTGCAGAGATGAAGTGAGGCAGTGAAATATGGTGGCTAGGGGCAAGCCTGTCTGCAGATGATACTGTGTTGTTTGCTGAGAGTGAACAGGAGTTGTAAAAGGTTAAGTGTGTTTTATGATGTGTATAAGCATAGGCAATTGAAAGAAAATGCAAGTAAAAGTAAAGTAATGGTGTTTGAAAGGGAACAGAGTGAAAGTATAGATTTTGTAAAACTATATGGAGTGAAGGAAGAAAGTGTACTAAATTGTGCTGTGGATATGGGGGGTAAGACTGGAAGAATTGAGAGAATTTTAGTATCTAGGAGCTGACTTCGGTAAGTGTGGTGATATGGAAGAAGAGATATGGGAGAGAGCTGTACAGGGTAGAAGAGTCACTGGGTCAGTTAATAGAATAATGAGGGGTAGAGGTGTAGTAAATATGGATGGGGAGTGAGGATTAAGTGTGTGTGTAAGAGGATACAGAATTTAAGTATTTAAGAGCTAAACTAGGCAAATTTGGCAATGTAGGAGGATAAATTAGGGAGAGAGAAGTACAAGGTAGGAGAGTCTTAGGTCCCCTAATAGAATAATGGAGGGTAGGGATATAACATGGAAGTGGAGAAAATTAAGGAACAGTTGGTCCTCCTGACCTATACAGCCAAAACATGGACGGAATGAATCAGAGAGGTCAAGAATCCAAGCTGAAGAAATCAGATACTTGAGAGGAGCATGTGGTATGACTGAATGAGAGAGTCATAAATGCAAAGGGAATGAACTGTTCTGTGGTAGAGTGGATAAAGCATAATACTTTGAGGTGGTTTGAGCATCTGGAAAGAATGCCAGGAGGAAAGTTTACAAGGAGAGTGTATGATAGTATGATTAAAAGGGCTGGCGTGAGAGGAAGACCACCTGTGACATGAGGAAACAGAGTGGAAGAATACTGGAAGGAGAAAAATGGAGGAAGAACGCATGAATTGGTGTAAGTGAGGGTGGTATGTATGGGGCAGGGATAAAAGGGGACTCTTTTGCTGCAGTCACACCCTTGATGGGAGTTTCTAGTGGGAATGCACATCAGAGATATAGACAGATAGAAAGGTGTGGTTGAGACAGCTGAAGAGAGTGTGTTTAAATGGTATGGGCATATGGAGAGACCGAGGAAGGAGAGGCTGACAAAGAGGATATAAGTGTCAGAAGTGGAAAGTGGAGAGGACAAGGAGACGGGGACACAAAATTGCCAATGGAAAGACGGAGAGAAAAAGACTTAAAGTGCTTGGGGCCTGATCATGCTGGAGGGTGAAGGTGTGCACAGGATAGAGTGAACTGGAGCAATGGAGCAATGTGGTTTACTTGTGGCGACATGCTATAAGCAGATTGAACCAGGGTACATGAAACAGCCATGAGGAACAACTAAAGGGTATATGAGGTCTGTGGTTTCAGTGCATTATATATATACGGCAGCAAGAGAATGAATGAGAGAAAATGAGGCCTTTACTTATCTGTTCCTAGCGTTACCTCACTAATGCAGAATATGGCAAACAAGAATGAAAGAAACATGACTTAGAGCACCTCTGCATATGGAAAAAGTGCACTTTTGAATCTAAATGAGGGTGGTAAGATCCATCACATAAAAATACAGTTGTGGTGGCATTCCTGAGAACATACAACTGTATTTGCAGAAGTTAAGAGGTTAAGAGGAGCCTGCAGCTTCAGGAATGCAATACATTCAATAGCAAGGAAATGCTAACTCCATTAGAGTGAGAAATTCCTCAACATGATTGTACTCCTTTTCATCCACTGACAAGGATACAACCTTGCCAAAGGTGAATTTTCATCCACAGCAGGAAGAGGTCATTAACAATGAATAACCATGGTCAATGCAGGCAACAGTTTTGTATGCAGAAAAAAACTTGTATTATGATGACTACAGCTTTACATTACTTGAGGACAGGAGGTGAAACAGAGTATAGTCCAATTCTACTTACATTAATTATCCACAAGTTTAAAAGCAAATATGAATGAATGTGAAAAGCAATGTAATCATTACTTACCATACTTAATCTCCATTTGTTTTACATTAAATAGTTGCCTTATAATCCCTTAAACATTACTGTCATAATACATAATTTTTTCTCAAGAGCACAGATGCTTTCTTCCTTGCTCAGTATTATCACACTTTGTTTAATATCTACCTCATGCAGATGTAAATAGCTACAGAAAACTTTGAAATTTTCATACCTTAATACTGTCTCAAAAGATGCTTCTTAAGATGTTTAACTAATTCTTTTTTAGCAAAAAAAAAAAAAAAAAATGAAAGCACCTGTACAATATTATCAATGAACAATTCAGCTATAAATCTGTGATAACTTATGAAATATACAACACACTTTATGGATAATGTATATTGCATCCACAGAGACTACAGCCATCCCAAAGTACTGGCAAACATAGACCTATAAAACCCATGAAGAGAAATCCTTTACACTAACCTTTGGAGTCTCCCCACCTCCACTGAGGTGCAATTTGTTCAATAGGAAATTCTGCAGTGAGTTCATGAATCCCTCTTTATCTTCCTCATCACTCCCATCATCATCTTCGTCATCATAATCTTCATCATCATCTTCCTCATCACTATCTTCAGCTTCCCTCCAACTACCTGGGTCTCCCATTCCACCAATAGCACCTTCACATTCAACAGTTTCTATAAAATGATAAACATACATTTCCTACTGATAGTAACTGCACATTCTATCAATTCTATTAAGAGGCAATACATTTGGGTCTCATTCACTAACAGAACTTTCATCTTATTATTTCCATTAAAGAGACAATGTGTTCTGCTATAAAACTCAAAAGAACCACTGAAACACACTAGAATAACTAATTACAGTATCAAATTATCAGAAACAGATGTAGATGTTATACCAATGGCTTTAGTTATCTGCATCAAATGTAGTTATGATAATGAGTATCAAAAGTTGAGTAAGATCAATAATGAAACAGCATTATACACTGTAATCTTTTTTGTTTAAAATGTTTGAGCTTGAGAGGCAGAGAGCAGGTTTTCCACATCATTCCTTCTCACCTCAGGGTGAGAAAGAATTGTTCCATAATTGCTAGCCACACCCCCTTCTATATATATTAATGTTATCTAATGTCTGTATATAAAATAGGAGTACACTTTACAGAAAGTTCAAGAGAAAGAGAGAAACACCTCCATGTCCTACCCTCTTGTACAACATATAATACCTTGCATGAGTTCCAGTTTGGATTCAAATCATTATACTCCACTGATACCTTACTTGTATATCTTTCAAACTATATCAAAGTTGAAGGAGTTACTGGACTCCACCTGCTCAAGATCTCATCACAAATGAAAATCACCATCAGTGAAGTTGTATAATTAGGAGTAATGTCAAAGAACTTCTCAATCCTGAGTGATTACTCGATTTGTATTTATTGGGTACCTGTAGACTTAGGAAAGCATGATCAGATGTTTTCTACAATTATTTAAAGTAAAGCACCATTCATTCACATCATATTTCAATTTCAAAACCAAGAAGTTTTTGATCTAAAAAATTACCTGCAATTATTGGTAATTTTGCATGGATAACAGATTTGCATGAATATCTCAGAACATGGAAAAAGTTTCATGCTGAATTCAATCTGGGGTTAAAATATATGTCAGGGGAATTAAGGTTATTAGGTACAGTAGGGTTGAGGGTTAAGTCAATTGGGAGGTGAGTTTGAATGGAGAAAAACTGGAGGAAGTGAAGTGTTTTAGATATCTGGGAGTGGATCTGGCAGCGGATGGAACCATGGAAGCGGAAGTGGATCATAGGGTGGGGGAGGGGGTGAAAATTCTGGGAGCCTTGAAGAATGTGTGGAAGGCGAGAACATTATCTCGGAAAGCAAAAATGGGTATGTTTGAAGGAATAGTGGTTCCAACAATGTTGTATGGTTGCGAGGCGTGGGCTATGGATAGAGTTGTGCGCAGGAGGATGGATGTGCTGGAAATGAGATGTTTGAGGACAATGTGTGGTGTGAGGTGGTTTGATCGAGTAAGTAACGTAAGGGTAAGAGAGATGTGTGGAAATAAAAAGAGCGTGGTTGAGAGAGCAGAAGAGGGTGTTTTGAAATGGTTTGGGCACATGGAGAGAATGAGTGAGGAAAGATTGACCAAGAGGATATATGTGTCGGAGGTGGAGGGAACGAGGAGAAGAGGGAGACCAAATTGGAGGTGGAAAGATGGAGTGAAAAAGATTTTGTGTGATCGGGGCCTGAACATGCAGGAGGGTGAAAGGAGGGCAAGGAATAGAGTGAATTGGAGCGATGTGGTTGGTATACCGGGGTTGACGTGCTGTCAGTGGATTGAATCAAGGCATGTGAAGCGTCTGGGGTATATTTGCGTGTGTGGATGTATGTATATACATGTGTATGGGGGTGGGTTGGGCCATTTCTTTCGTCTGTTTCCTTGCGCTACCTCGCAAACGCGGGAGACAGCGACAAAGCAAAAAAAAAAATAAGTAATCAATTGTTACTCTTCTGAGAGATTCTAAAATCATTCAGTTTGTATTTGTTGGGTATCTGTCAACTTGGGAAAGCGTTTATGAGATATTTTCTGTGAAGATTTCAAGTATAGAAGCCTTTCATGATGTCATCTTTTGATTCTAAAACAAACTGTTTTTGGGCTTACGAATTTCCCAAATGACTACCTGCAATTTTTGGTATTTTTATGAGGGGAACAGATTTGCTTGAAAACCTTGGTATAAGGACAATATTTCAACCTGAATTCAAGTCTGGGGTTCAAATATATATTGGGGGACATTAAGACCTGTAAATAAATAATTAATGATAACTTGTTATTCCTGGGGATAGGGGAGAAAGAATACTTCCCATGTATTCCCTGCGTGTCGTAGAAGGCGACTAAAAGGGAAGAGAGCGGGGGGCTGGAAATCCTCCCCTCTCATTTTTTTTTTAATTTTCCAAAAGAAGGAACAGAGAAGGGGGCCAGGTGAGGATATTCCCTCAAAGGCCCAGTCCTCTGTTCTTAATGCTACCTCGCTAATGCGGGAAATGGCGAATAGTATGAAAAAAAAATAAAAACTTGTTCAGAAGATTCTGTGATTATTCATTTCATATCTATTGAATATCTGTTGGGCTGAGGAAGCATTATGAGATACTTTCCATAATCATCTCCAGCATAGAAGTGCTTCGTTATGTCATATTTCAATTTTAAAAAAAAGTGTTTTATGCCTAAAAAATTCCCTGAATATATGGTATTTTTGTTAGGGTAATATCTTTGCTTGGAAACCCACCCACATACACATGTACATACATACACGTCCACACATGCACATATACATACCTATACATCTCAACATATACATATATATACACACACAGACCTATATATATATACACATGTACATAATTCATATTGTCTGCCCCTATTCATTCCCATCGCCATCCCGCCACATATGAAATGACAACCCCCTCCCCCCGCATGTGTGCAAGGTAGCGCTAGGAAAAGACAACAAAGGCCACATTAATTCACACTCAGTCTCTAGCTGTCATGTATAATGCACTGAAACCACAGCTCCCTTTCCACATCCAGGCCCAACAAAACTTTCCATGGTTTACCTCAGATGCTTCACATGCCCTGGTTCAATCCACTGACAGCACGTTGACCCTGGTATACTGCATCGTTCCAATTCACTCTATTCCTTGCATGCCTTTCACCCTCCTGCATGTTCAGGCCCCGATCACTCAAAATATTTTTCACTCCATCTTTCCACCTCCAATTTGGTCTCCCACTTCTCCTCGTTCCCTCCTCCTCTGACACATATATCCTCTTTGTCAATCTTTCCACACTCATTCTCTCCATATGCCCAAACCATTTCAAAACACCCTCTTCTGCTCTTTCAACTCTTTTTATTACCACACATATCTCTTACCCTTTCATTACTTACTCGATCAAACCACCTCACACCACATATTGTCTTCAAACATCTCATTTCCAGCACATCCACCCTCCTCCGCACAACTCTATCTATAGCTCACGCCTCACAACCATATAACATTGTTGGAACCACAATTCCTTCAAACATACATATTATTACTATTATTATTATCATTATCATCATTATCATTTATCCCTGGGGATAGGGGATTAAGAATACTTCCCACGAATTCCCTGCGTGTCGTAGAAGGCGACTAAAAGGGGAGGGAGCAGGGAGCTGGAAATCCTCCCCTCTCGTTTTTTTTAATTTTCCAAAAGAAGGAACAGAGGGGGCCAGGTGAGGATATTCCAAAAAAGGCCCAGTCCTCTGTTCTTAACACTACCTCGCTAACGCGGGAAATGGCGAATAGTTTAAAAGAAAAGAAAGAATCATTATCATTATTATTATTACATTATTGTTAAACTTTGTCGCTGTCTCCCGCATTAGCGAGGTAGTGCAAGGAAACAGACGAAAGAATGGCCCAACCCACTACATACACATGTATATACATACACATCCACACACGCACATATACATACCAATACATCTCAACGTATATATATATTTTTTTTTTTTTTTTTTATACTTTGTCGCTGTCTCCCGCGTTTGCGAGGTAGCGCAAGGAAACAGACGAAAGAAATGGCCCAACCCCCCCCATACACATGTACATACACACGTCCACACACGCAAAATATACATACCTACACAGCTTTGTATGGTTTACCCCAGACGCTTCACATGCCTTGATTCAATCCACTGACAGCACGTCAACCCCTGTATACCACATCGCTCCAATTCACTCTATTCCTTGCCCTCCTTTCACCCTCCTGCATGTTCAGGCCCCGATCACACAAAATCTTTTTCACTCCATCTTTCCACCTCCAATTTGGTCTCCCTCTTCTCCTCGTTCCCTCCACCTCCGACACATATATCCTCTTGGTCAATCTTTCCTCACTCATTCTCTCCATGTGCCCAAACCATTTCAAAACACCCTCTTCTGCTCTCTCAACCACGCTCTTTTTATTTCCACACATCTCTCTTACCCTTACGTTACTTACTCGATCAAACCACCTCACACCACACATTGTCCTCAAACATCTCATTTCCAGCACATCCATCCTCCTGCGCACAACTCTATCCATAGCCCACGCCTCGCAACCATACAACATTGTTGGAACCACTATTCCTTCAAACATACCCATTTTTGCTTTCCGAGATAATGTTCTCGACTTCCACACATTCTTCAAGGCTCCCAAAATTTTCGCCCCCTCCCCCACCCTATGATCCACTTCCGCTTCCATGGTTCCATCCGCTGACAGATCCACTCCCAGATATCTAAAACACTTCACTTCCTCCAGTTTTTCTCCATTCAAACTCACCTCCCAATTGACTTGACCCTCAACCCTACTGTACCTAATAACCTTGCTCTTATTCACATTTACTCTTAACTTTCTTCTTCCACACACTTTACCAAACTCAGTCACCAGCTTCTGCAGTTTCTCACATGAATCAGCCACCAGCGCTGTATCATCAGCGAACAACAACTGACTCACTTCCCAAGCTCTCTCATCCCCAACAGACTTCATACTTGCCCCTCTTTCCAGGACTCTTGCATTTACCTCCCTAACAACCCCATCCATAAACAAATTAAACAACCATGGAGACATCACACACCCCTGCCGCAAACCTACATTCACTGAGAACCAATCACTTTCCTCTCTTCCTACACGTACACATGCCTTACATCCTCGATAAAAACTTTTCACTGCTTCTAACAACTTGCCTCCCACACCATATATTCTTAATACCTTCCACAGAGCATCTCTATCAACTCTATCATATGCCTTCTCCAGATCCATAAATGCTACATACAAATCCATTTGCTTTTCTAAGTATTTCTCACATACATTCTTCAAAGCAAACACCTGATCCACACATCCTCTACCACTTCTGAAACCGCACTGCTCTTCCCCAATCTGATGCTCTGTACATGCCTTCACCCTCTCAATCAATACCCTCCCATATAATTTACCAGGAATACTCAACAAACTTATACCTCTGTAATTTGAGCACTCACTCTTATCCCCTTTGTCTTTGTACAATGGCACTATGCACGCATTCCGCCAATCCTCAGGCACCTCACCATGAGTCATACATACATTAAATAACCTTACCAACCAGTCAACAATACAGTCACCCCCTTTTTTAATAAATTCCACTGCAATACCATCCAAACCTGCTGCCTTGCCGGCTTTCATCTTCCGCAAAGCTTTTACTACCTCTTCTCTGTTTACCAAATCATTTTCCCTAACTCTCTCACTTTGCACACCACCTCGACCAAAACACCCTATATCTGCCACTCTGTCATCAGACACATTCAACAAACCTTCAAAATACTCATTCCATCTCCTCACATCACCACTACTTGTTATCACCTCCCCATTTACGCCCTTCACTGAAGTTCCCATTTGCTCCCTTGTCTTACGCACCCTATTTACCTCCTTCCAGAACATCTTTTTATTCTCCCTAAAATTTACTGATAGTCTCTCACCCCAACTCTCATTTGCCCTTTTTTTCACCTCTTGCACCTTTCTCTTGACCTCCTGTCTCTTTCTTTTATATATATTTATTTTATATTATTTTATTTTCCTTTGTCGCTGTCTCCCGTGTTTGCGAGGTAGCGCAAGGAAACAGACGAAAATAATGGCCCAACCCACCCCCATAGACAATGTATACACACACACACACGTCGACACACGCAAATATACATAACTATACATCTCAATGTACACATATATATACACACACAGACACATACATATATACCCATGCACACAATTCACACTGTCTCCCTTTATTCATTCCCATCGCCACCTCGCCACACATGGAATACCATCCCCCTCCCCCCTCATGTGTGCGAGGTAGCGCTAGGAAAAGACAACAAAGGCCCCATTCGTTCACACTCAGTCTCTAGCTGTCATGCAATAATGCCCGAAACCACAGCTCACTTTCCACATCCAGGCCCCACACAACTTTCCATGGTTTACCCCAGACGCTTCACATGCCCTGATTCAATCCACTGACAGCACGTCAACCCCGGTATACCACATCGATCCAATTCAATCTATTCCTTGCCCGCCTTTCACCCTCCTGCATGTTCAGTCCCCGATCACTCAAAAACTTTTTCACTCCATCTTTCCACCTCCAATTTGGTCTCCCACTCCTCCTTCCCTCCACCTCCGACACATATATCCTCTTGGTCAATCTTTCCTCACTCATTCTCTCCATGTGCCCAAACCATTTCAAAACACCCTCTTCTGCTCTCTCAACCACGCTCTTTTTATTTCCACACATCTCTCTTACCCTTACATTACTTACTCGATCAAACCACCTCACACCACACATTGTCCTCAAACATCTCATTTCCAGCAAATCTACCCTCCTGCACACAACTCTATCCATAGCCCACGCCTCGCAACCATACAACATTGTTGGAACCACTATTCCTTCAAACATACCCATTTTTGCTTTCCGAGATAATGTTCTCGACTTCCACACATTCTTCAAGGCTCCCAGGATTTTTGCCCCCTCCCCCACCCTATGATTCACTTCCGCTTCCATGGTTCCATCCGCTGCCAGATCCACTCCCAGATATCTAAAACACTTCACTTCCTCCAGTTTTTCTCCATTCAAACTTACCTCCCAATTGACTTGACCCTCAACCCTACTGTACCTAATAACCTTGCTCTTATTCACATTTATTCTTAACTTTCTTCTTTCACACACTTTACCAAACTCAGTCACGAGCTTCTGCAGTTTCTCACATGAATCAGCCACCAGTGCTGTATCATCAGCGAACAACAACTGACTCACTTCCCAAGCTCTCTCATCCACAATAGACTTCATACTTGCCCCTCTTTCCAAAACTCTTGCATTCACCTCCCTAACAACCCCATCCATAAACAAATTAAACAACCATGGAGACATCACACACCCCTGCCGCAAACCTACATTCACTGAGAACCAATCACTTTCCTCTCTTCCTACACGTACACATGCCTTACATCCTCGATAAAAACTTTTCACTGCTTCTAACAACTTGCCTCCCACACCATATATTCTTAATACCTTCCACAGAGCATCTCTACCAACTCTATCATATGCCTTCTCCAGATCCATAAATGCTACATACAAATCCATTTGCTTTTCTAAGTATTTCTCACATACATATATATTTATATTTATTTATTTTGCTTTGTCGCTGTCTCCCTCGTTTGCGAGGTAGCGCAAGGAAACAGACCAAAGAAATGGTCCAACCCACCCCCATACACAATGTATATACATACACGTCCACACACGCAAATATACATACCTATACATCTCAATGTACACATATATATACACACACAGACACATAAATATAAACCCATGCACACAATTCACACTGTCTGCCTTTATTCATTCCCATCGCCACCTCGCCACACATGGAATACCATCCCCCTCCCCCCTCATGTGTGCGCGGTAGCACTAGAAAAAGACAACAAAGGCCCCATTCGTTCACTCTCAGTCTCTAGCTGTCATGCAATAATGCCCGAAACCACAGCTCCCTTTCCACATCCAGGCCCCACACAACTTTCCATGGTTTACCCCAGACGCTTCACATGCCCTGATTCAATCCACTGACAGCACGTCAACCCGGGTATACCACATCGATCCAATTCACTCTATTCCTTGCCCGCCTTTCACCCTCCTGCATGTTCAGGCCCCGATCACACAAAATCTTTTTCACTCCATCTTTCCACCTCCAATTTGGTCTCCCACTTCTCCTCGTTCCCTCCACCTCCAACACATATATCCTCTTGGTCAATCTTTCCTCACTCATTCTCTCCATGTGCCCAAACCATTTCAAAACACTCTCTTCTGCTCTCTCAGCCACGCTCTTTTTATTTCCACACATCTCTCTTACCCTTACATTACTTACCCGATCAAACCACCTCACACCACACATTGTCCTCAAACATCTCATTTCCAGCACATCCACCCTCCTGCGCACAACTCTATCCATAGAACATTCCTCGCAACCATACAACATTGCTGGAACCACTATTCCTTCAAACATACCCATTTTTGCTTTCCGAGATAATGTTCTCGACTTCCACACATTCTTCAAGGCTCCCAGGATTTTCGCCCCCTCCCCCACCCTATGATTCACTTCCGCTTCCATGGTTCCATCCGCTGCCAGATCCACTCCCAGATATCTAAAACACTTTACTTCCTACATATTTTCTCCATTCAAACTTACCTCCCAATTGACTTGACCCTCAACCCTACTGTACCTAATAACCTTGCTCTTATTCACATTTCCTCTTAACTTTCTTCTTTCACACACTTTACCAAACTCAGTCACCAGCTTCTGCAGTTTCTCACATGAATCAGCCACCAGCGCTGACCAGGAAGTCGAGAACATTATCTCAGAAAGCAGGTATGTTTGAAGGAATAGTGGTTCCAACAATTTTGTATAGTTGCGAGGCGAGGGCTATGGATAGAGTTGTGCGCAGGAGGGTGGATGTGCTGGAAATGAGATGTTTGAGGACAATGTGTGGTGTGAGGTGGTTTGATTGAGTAAGTAACGTAACGGTAAGAGAGATGTGTGGAAATAAAAAGAAGCATGGTTGAGAGAGCAGAAGAGGGTGTTTTGAAATGGTTTGGGCACATGGAGAGAATGAGTGAGGAAAGACTGACCAAGAGGATATATGTGTCGGAGGTGGAGGGAACGAGGAGAAGTGGGAGACCAAATTGGAGGTGGAAAGATGGAGTGAAAAAGATTTTGTGTGATCGGGGCCTGAACATGCAGGAGGGTGTAAGGAGGGCAAGAAATAGAGTGAACTGGATCGATGTGGTATACCGGGGTTGACGTGCTGTCAGTGGATTGAATTAGGGCATGTGAAGCGTCTGGGGTAAACCATGGAAAGCTGTGTAAGTATGTATATTTGCGTGTGTGGACGTGTATGTATATACATGTGTATGGGGGTGGGTTGGGCCATTTCTTTCGTCTGTTTCCTTGCACTACCTCGCAAACGCGGGAGACAGCGACAAAGCAAAAAAAAAAAAAAAAAATATATACGATTTTTGCAGGGAAAAAATGCAACTGAGTGGGAGATGTATAAAAGAAAGAGACAGGAGGTCAAGAGAAAGGTGCAAGAGGTGAAAAAAAGGGCAAATGAGAGTTGGGGTGAGAGAGTATCATTAAATTTTAGGGAGAATAAAAAGATGTTCTGGAAGGAGGTAAATAAAGTGCGTAAGACAAGGGAGCAAATGGGAACTGCAGTGAAGGGCGCAAATGGGGAGGTGATAACAAGTAGTGGTGATGTGAGAAGGAGATGGAGTGAGTATTTTGAAGGTTTGTTGAATGTGTTTGATGATAGAGTGGCAGACATAGGGTGTTTTGGTCGAGGTGGTGTGCAAAGTGAGAGGGTTAGGGAAAATGATTTGGTAAACAGAGAAGAGGTAGTGAAAGCATTGCGGAAGATGAAAGCCGGCAAGGCAGCAGGTTTGGATGGTATTGCAGTGGAATTTATTAAAAAAGGGGGTGACTGTATTGTTGAGTGGTTGGTAAGGTTATTTAATGTATGTATAACTCATGGTGAGGTGCCTGAGGATTGGCGGAATGCGTGCATAGTGCCATTGTACAAAGGCAAAGGGGATAAGAGTGAGTGCTCAAATTACAGAGGTATAAGTTTGTTGAGTATTCCTGGTAAATTATATGGGAGGGTATTGATTGAGAGGGTGAAGGCATGTACAGAGCATCAGATTGGGGAAGAGCAGTGTGGTTTCAGAAGTGGTAGAGGATGTGTGGATCAGGTGTTTGCTTTGAAGAATGTATGTGAGAAATACTTAGAAAAGCAAATGGATTTGTATGTAGCATTTATGGATCTGGAGAAGGCATATGATAGAGTTGATAGAAATGCTCTGTGGAAGGTATTAAGAATATATGGTGTGGGAGGAAAGTTGTTAGAAGCAGTGAAAAGTTTTTATCGAGGATGTAAGGCATGTGTACATGTAGGAAGAGAGGAAAGTGATTGGTTCTCAGTGAATGTAGGTTTGCGGCAGGGGTGTGTGATGTCTCCATGGTTGTTTAATTTGTTTATGGATGGGGTTGTTAGGGAGGTAAATGCAAGAGTTTTGGAAAGAGGGGCAAGTATGAAGTCTGTTGGGGATGAGAGAGCTTGGGAAGTGAGTCAGTTGTTGTTCGCTGATGATACAGCGCTGGTGGCTGATTCATGTGAGAAACTGCAGAAGCTGGTGACTGACTTTGGTAAAGTGTGTGAAAGAAGAAAGTTAAGAGTAAATGTGAATAAGAGCAAGGTTATTAGGTACAGTAGGGTTGAGGGTCAAGTCAATTGGGAGGTGAGTTTGAATGGAGAAAAACTGGAGGAAGTGAAGTGTTTTAGATATCTGGGAGTGGATCTGGCAGCGGATGGAACCATGGAAGCGGAAGTGGATCATAGGGTGGGGGAGGGGGCGAAAATTCTGGGGGCCTTGAAGAATGTGTGGAAGTCGAGAATATTATCTCGGAAAGCAAAAATGGGTATGTTTGAAGGAATAGTGGTTCCAACAATGTTGTATGGTTGCGAGGCGTGGGCTATGGATAGAGTTGTGCGCAGGAGGATGGATGTGCTGGAAATGAGATGTTTGAGGACAATGTGTGGTGTGAGGTGGTTTGATCGAGTGAGTAACGTAAGGGTAAGAGAGATGTGTGGAAATAAAAAGAGCGTGGTTGAGAGAGCAGAGGAGGGTGTTTTGAAGTGGTTTGGGCACATGGAGAGGATGAGTGAGGAAAGATTGACCAAGAGGATATATGTGTCGGAGGTGGAGGGAGCAAGGAGAAGAGGGAGACCAAATTGGAGGTGGAAAGATGGAGTGAAAAAGATTTTGTGTGATCGGGGCCTGAACATGCAGGAGGGTGAAAGGAGGGCAAGGAATAGAGTGAATTGGAGCGATGTGGTATACCAGGGTTGACATGCTGTCAGTGGATTGAATCAAGGCATGTGAAGCGTCTGGGATAAACCATGGAAAGCTGTGTGGGTATGTATATTTGCGTGTGTGGACGTATGTATATACATGTGTATGGGGGGGGGGTTGGGCCATTTCTTTCGTCTGTTTCCTTGCGCTACCTCGCAAACGCGGGAGACAGCGACAAAGTATAAAAAAAAAAATATATATATATATATATATATATATATATATATATATATATATATATATATATAGGGCATGTGAAGAGTCTGGGGTAAACCATGGAAAGTTGTGTGGGGCCTGGATGTGGAAAGGGAGCTGTGGTTTCGGGCATTATTGCATGACAGCTAGAGACTGAGTGTGGACGAATGGGGCCTTTGTTGTCTTTTCCTAGTGCTACCTCGCACACATGAGGGGGGAGGGGGATGGTATTCCATGTGTGGCGAGGTGGCGATGGGAATGAATAAAGGCAGACAGTGTGAATTGTGTGCATGGGTATATATGTATGTGTCTGTGTGTGTATATATATGTGTACACTGAGATGTATGGGTACATATATTTGCGTGTGTGGACGTGTATGTATATACAGTGTGTATGGGGGTGGGTTGGGCCATTTCTTTCGTCCGTTTCCTTGTGCTACCTTGCAAACACGGGAGACAGCGACAAAGCAAAATAAATATACATATATATATATATGTGGAGGGAAGGTGGAGGGAACGAGGAGAAGAGGGAGACCAAATTGGAGGTGGAAAGATGGAGTGAAAAAGATTTTGTGTGATCGGGGCCTGAACATGCAGGAGGGTGAAAGGAGGGCAAGGAATAGAGTGAATTGGAGCGATGTGGTATACCGGGGTTGACGTGCTGTCAGTGGATTGAATCAAGGCATGTGAAGCGTCTGGGGTAAACCATGGAAAGCTGTGTAGGTATGTATATTTGCGTGTGTGGACGTATGTATATACATGTGTATGGGGGTGGGTTGGGCCATTTCTTTCGTCTGTTTCCTTGCGCTACCTCGCAAACGCGGGAGACATATATACACATGTACATAATTCATACTGTCTGCCCTTATTCATTCCCGTCACCACCCTGCAACACATGAAATGACAGCCCCCTCCCCCTGCATATGCACAAGGTAGCGCTAGGAAAAGACAACAAAGGCCACATTCATTCACACTCAGTCTCTAGCTGTCATGTATCATGTATAATGCACCAAAACCACAGCTCCCTTTCCACAGCCAGGCCCCACAAAACTTTCCATGGTTTACCCCAGATGCTTCACATCCCCTGGTTCAATCCATTGACAGCCCGTCGACCCCGGTATACCACATCATTCCAATTCACTCTATTTCTTGCACGCCTTTCACCCTCCTGCATGTCCAGGGTCCAGGAGGGTGAAAGGCATGCAAGGAATAAAGTGAATTGGAACGATGTGGTATACCGGGGTCGACATCACCATATACACACATACGTACATATACATAGACATATACACACTTGTACATATTCATACTTGCTTACCTTCATTCATTCCTAGCACCACCTTACCCCACAGGAGACAGCATCACTTCCACTCGCTTCAGCGAGGTAGTGCCAGGAAAACAGACAAAAAGGCCACATTCATTCACACTCAGTCTCAAGCTGTCATGTGTAATGCACCAAAACCACATGTCCCTATCCAAATACAGACCCCAGAGACCTTTTCATGGTTTACCCCAGACATTTCACATGCCCTGGTTCAGTCTATTTACAGCACGTCGACCCCAGCATACCACATTGTTCCAATTCACTCTATTCCTTGCATGCCTCGCACCCTCCAGTATGTTCAGGCCCTATCCCTCAAAATCTTTCTCACTCCATCCTTCCACCTCCAATTTGGTCTCCCACTTCTCCTTGTTCCCTCCACCTCTGATACATATATCCTCTTTGTCAATCTTTCCTCACTCATTCTCTCCATATGTCTAAACCATTTCAACACACCCTCTTCTGCTCTCTCAACCACACTATTACCACACATCTCTCTTACCCATTCATTACTTACTCGATCAAACCACCTCACACCACATACTGTCCTCAAACATTTCATTTCCAACACATCCACCATCCTCCATACAAACCTATCTATAACCTATGCTTCGTATGGGCTATAATATTGTTGGAACTATTATTCCTTCAAACATACCCATTTAGCTCTCTGAGATAACATTCTCTCTTTCCACAAATGCTTCATCACTCCCAGAGCCTTCATCCCTCCTCCCACCCTGTGACTCACTTCCGCTTCCATGGTTCCATTCGCTGCCAAGTCCACTCCAAGGTATCTAAAACACTTCACTTCCTCAAATTTTTCTCTATTCAAACTTACATCCCAACTAACTTGTCCCTCAACCTTGCTAAATCTAATAACCTTGCTCTTATTTACATTTACTCTCAACTTTCTCCTTTCACACACTTTTCCAAACTCAGTCACCAATTTCTGCCGTTTCTTACTTGCAGCCACCAGTGCTGTATCACTGGCGAACAACAACTGACACAAATGACTCATTTCAAAGGCCCTCTCATCCTCAACAGACTGCATACTTGCCCCTTTCCAAAACTCTTGCATTTAACTCACTAACCATGCTATCCATAAACAAATTAAACAACCATGGGAACATCACAAACCACTCCTGCAGACCAACCTTCACTGGGAATCAATCACTCTCCTCTCTTTCTACTTATACACATGCCTTACATCCTTGATAAAAACTTGTCCCTCAACCCTACTGAACCTAATAACATTGCTCTTATTCTCATTTACTCTCAACTTTCTCCTTTCACACGCTTTTCCAAATTCATTCATCAACCTCTGTAGTTTCTCACTCGAATCAGCCACCAGAGCTGTACCAGTGGCAAACAACAACCGACTCACTTCCCAGACCCTCTCATCCCCAACAGACTGCATACTCGCTCCTCTCTCTAAAACTCTAGCACTTACCTCCCTAACCATCCCATCCATAAACAAATTAACAACCATGGGAACATACACATCCCTGCCGCAGACCAAACTTCAACTGGAACCAATCACTTTCCTCTCTTCCTACTCATACACATGTCTTACAACCTTGGTAAAAACTTTTCACTGCTTCTAGCAGCTTACCTTCCACACCATATACTCTTAAGACCTTCCATAAAGCGTCTCTATCAACCCTATCTATGCCTTCTCCAGATCCATAAATGCTACATACAAATTCATTTGTTTTTCTAAGTATTTCTCATACATTCTTCAAAGCAAACACCTGATCCACACATCCTCTACCACTTCTGAAATCACGCTGCTCCTCCCCTGTCTGATGCTCTGTACATACGTTCACCCTCTCAATCAATACCCTTCCATACAACTTTCCAGGAATACTCAACAAACTTATGCCTCTGTAGTTTGAAAACTCATCTTTATCCCCTTTGCCTTTGTACAATGGCACTATGCATGCATTCCATATATCATGACATTGTCTAATTCAAAATATAATGGTCTTAACAAAAATTCTGTGCTTTGGTGTAAATCATATCTGACTGGAAAGAAATAGGTCACAGATGTTGATTGGACACTGTATGATGTTAGACATAATATGTGGAGTTCTACAAGGCTCCATGACCATGCCTCTTCTATTTCTGGCAAATGTCAACAAAATGATGGCAGGTGTGAATTGCAAACTTCAGCTGCTAGCAAAGGACTCAGCATTGCTGGTGTCAGGAAAGAAAGAATTTATCTGTGACACAGAAGACCTTGAGTGCAGAGATGGAATCAGTTAGTACGTAGGTAACAAAGAATACACTGTCATTGCATTTTGGTAAAATTGAGTCTATTCTGTTCACTTCAAAGCAATGACTGAATAATGTTAATTCAATCAAGGTATTATGTAGTGGAAACAAAACTTAATGAAAGCCCCATGTAACCAATTAAGGCAATGCAGACACGTCATTATCATGTGACAATGTCAGTCCTGAATTACTTACCAAAAGCTCCAACAAACTAAAATTTCTTGACAGAAACATGCATACTTTCAATCTGAAAACTTAAAAACTTCTTGTCTTGCATTGGCTTTGCTACATTGTCATTTTAACTATTCATGCTCATCATGGTATAGTGATATTTCTATGATATTGAAGGGTTGGGTGCATGTTATGCTCAATAACATCATAAAACATGCTTAGCACTCCTCCCAGTATTTGACAGGGTGTGCCAAAGGTCTTTGCTCTCTAAACTTCCTTCTTATGGTTCTCCTAATTCTTTCTATTCCCTAATATACAACTCCCTCTTTAGCCATCCTACTGCTGCAGCAGGCCATGAGGCAACTTCTCCCTCCTATCATACCATCAATGGTGTCCCACAGTGGTCTGCCCTATCACCTACTCTCTTCTCTCCAAAAACTATTTTCCATCAACCAACTCTAACCTTATTCAATCTTATGCTCATAATTCTACTTTACATAACTCCATTCACTTTCCCTCCCTCCTAACAGTCATTACCTTTCTCGTAGCAAATACATTTCTTCTCTAAACTTGAACCTGTGCAACATGTTTTAAAGGGGAAACAGTAATCTGGTTAAGTTCAAGTCCTAAAATGCAATTTTCCCCATAACTCTTTCTAAGTGTCACTCATTTCCCATTGTTCAAGTTCAAAATACCACAATGCAACCCCATGATAACATAAACATGTTAGGTATAACAACATCCTTCACTCTATTCTGGAAACCTTACATAGTCATCATTATTTGTCATCATCATAAAGTCTTCCCCACTTCACTTCCGCCAGTTTTTCTCCATTCAAACTTACCTCCCAATTAACTTGTCCCTCAACCCTACTGAACCTAATAACCTTGCTCTTACTCACATCTACTCTCAGCTTTCTTCTTTCACACACTTTACCAAACTCGGTCACCAACTTCTGCAGTTTCTCACCCGAATCAGCCACCAGCACTGTATCATCAGCGAACTTCCCAAGCTCTCTCATCACAACAGACTGCATACTTGCCCCTCCACCCAAAACTCTTGCATTCACCTCCCTAGCAACCCCATCCATAAACAAATTAAACAACCATGGAGACATCACACACCCCTGCCGCAAACCGACATTCACAGGGAACTAATAACTTTCCTCTCTTCCTAATCGTACACATGCCTTACATCCTCAATAAAAATTTTTCACTGCTTCTAGCAACTTACTTCCCACACCATATACTCTTAATACCCTCCACAGAGCAGCTCTATCAACTCTTATCATATGCCTTCTCCAGATCCATAAATGCTACATACAAATCCATCTATTTTTCTAATTACTTCTCGCTTGAATTCTTCAAAGCAAACACTTAATCTAAACATCCTCTACCACTTACCACACTGTTCTTTCCCAATCTGATCTCTGTACATGCCTTTACCCTCTCAATCAATACCCTCCCATTTAGTTTCCCAGGAATACTCAACAAACTTATACCTTTGTAAAGTGAACACTCACCTTTACCCCTCTGCCATTGTACAATGGCACTATGCATGCACTCTGCCAATCCTCAGGCACTTCATCATGAACAATGCATACACTGAACATCCTTACCAACCAGTCAACAACACAGTCGCCCCCTTTCTTAATAAATTCCAGTGCAATACCATCCAAACCCGCTGCCCTGCTGGCATTCATCTTCTGCAAAGCTTTCACTACCTCTTTGTTTACAAAGCCATTCTCCCACATCCTCTTACTTCGCACACCACCTCGACCAAAACACCCTATATCCACCACTCTATCATCAAACACATTCAACAAACCTTCAAAATATCTTTAATCTTCAAATACCTACTGAGTCCTCATCAATTTCTTTATAATTTTTCTTATTTATGATTGGGGCATGTTTTGGCCATGTTATGACAGCCACTTAAGAAAGTAAAGAAAAAATATAATAAAGAAGCTAAACCCCTCTAATGCACTTATTTAAGTTCAGTAGACTATACTACTAATTTTTTGGCACTTCAAACAAAACAGGTTAAGGATAATAAGTGTGCTAAGGATAATCTTTCAACTGCAAGAAAGACATGCTTCTTAAATCATAAAAATCATACAGGAATTTGAAGCATATTAAAGAATATGCTCACCTATACTTGCTCCTTCCTTAGTAGCAGCACTGCTGTCCACCTTTCCTTCCATAGTCTGAGGATTCTCCTTATCTGCAAGCTTTTCAGCAGACTTGTTACCTTGAGAATCAGCCATTGTCACACACCTTAGGAGAAAGTTATATTTAGGAGGAATTCAACTGAATGACTAATGCACACCTTAAAAGTTCTGTTTACGAGAAATTCATTTTTGTCACTGTCACTCACCATACATGGAAATTATGTTTAGGAGGAACTCAATTTTTCACCACTATTTGAACTTCATAAAAACCCATGAAAAGATTAATTTTTTAGTATAGCTGGCAAGATGATTACAGAGTTATCTCATGTCTTGTACAGATTATAATGCTTTGGACTGTATACTAAACAGTAAGCCTGAAAACAATAATCAAGTGATCCTTAAACCGACATAAGTAATGTAAGCAATGTTTGTTCCTCTGTAAGCTTAATTTGTACTTATTACCTAATTATACCCAACACTTCATGGCAGCATCCTTACTGCTTGATATATACCATGCATGAACTACCTTAACCTTAATCTCTTCCATCATTGCACACAAATCAAGAAGGAGACTTTAATGACTCAAACATCTATATGAAGGAAATCCTTAGCTGCCTCTTTTTAGAATGATGCTAAGTGAGAAACACTCCACTCTGGAGCTCCTTCATCTCACTCTATACATTCTAACAAGATATATGAGAAGAATTTTGAAGCCCTCTTAAGGCTATGATGAACCAGCTAATCTGGTACAGCTTAAGCTTTTAAGTCATGCCACATGAGGTTGATTTTGGAGTTCTATCAGATTCTTAACACTCCCCAATGACTGACTGATTTTATGGAATTTGTAAAGCACAAGAATCTAATGGTTATTCTGCACTCTCTTGTGAGGAAAAAGATATCTAAAAACTTAAACTACTTATAGAATTACATACACATACACATGTGTATGGGGAGGGTTGGGCCATTTCTTTCGTCTGTTTCCTTGCGCTACCTTGCAAACGCGGGAGACAGCGACAAAGTATAAAAAAAAAAAAAAAAAAAAAAAAAAAGAATTACATATCTTTGGTTCAAAATTCATCAGTCTATTTACACTGATGTCACAAATTAAAATTTCTCCAACACTTGTATTCCATCCACTAATATTATGTAACTCATATTTGACCCTGAGGCTTGTATATTTTTGGCATTCCATAACTACACATTCCACAGTAATATCGCAATTGCATATGTTATTGACCATGGGTCAATGTAGTATGACCAATCCTCAGCGAATAAAGAGTTGTCTTAAAATGGCAATTCATGATGAAGGAAAAATGTCAAACAACACTTCAACACCTTTCTTTATCTTCTGTAGTTTTTCTAATTCTGAATCCCATCTTGCTTGCCATTCACATATAACATCTTTCTTCTCATAAAATCACTGAGGTATAACATTCTTATGGAGATTCCCATATACATCTGCACTGACTTCTGCATTTATTTCGTTACCAGTAACATCAACATGTCCAGCACACCTGCAGAATTCTACACTTTCAAGCTGAGTAGATTCTTACAATCCAAACTTGGACTTTTCAAACTATGGGCCTAATTGGTGAGTCAGTTGTTGTTTAATGATGATACAGCACTGGTGGCAGATTCAAGTGAGAAACTTCTGAAGTTGGTGACTGAGTTTGGAAGTGTGTGTGAAAGGAGAAAGTCGAGAGTAAATGTGAATTATAAGCACAGTTATTAGGTTTAGTAGGGATGAGGGACAGGTTAGTTAGGGTGCAAGTATGAATGGAGAAAATTGGGAGGATACGTAGTGTTTTTAGATATCTGTGAGTGGACATGGCAGTAAATGGAAATATGGAAGCAGATGTGTCATAGGGTGGGAGAGGGGGTGAAGGTTCTGGGAATGCTGAAAGTGTGGAAAGAAAGTTATCTGGAAGGGCAAAATCATGTATGTTTGAAGGAATAGTAATCAAGCAACATTATATGGATGCGAGACATGGGCTATAAATAAGGCTGTGTGGAGGAGGATGGATGTATTGGAAATGAAATGTTTGAGGACATTGTGGTGTGAGGTGGTTTGATCAGGTAAGTAATAAAAGGGTGAGGGAGATGTGTGGTAATATAACATGGATGGTTGAGAGAGATGTAGAGGGTGTGTTAAAATGCTTTGCATATATTGAGAGAATGAGTGAGAGAAGGTTAAAAAAGAGGATACATGTGCCAGAAGTGGAGGGAACACAGAGAATGGGGAGACCAAACCGGAGATTGAAGGATGGAGTGAAAAAGATTTTGAGTAATCAGGGCCTATACATGCAGGTTGAAAGGTGTGCCCAGATCAGAGTGAAATGGAATGATGTGGTATACCAGGGTCGATGCGCTGTCAATGGACTGAACATGGGTATGTGAAACATCTCTGGGGTACACCATGGAAAGGTCTGTGGGGCCTGGATGTGGATAGGGAGTTGTGGTTTTGGTCCAAAGGGGGGTATATGTGTCAGAAGTGGATAAGACAAGGACAGGGTGGAGAAAATGAAGATATATGGATGTGGTGAAAAACTAAAAAAGGTCTTAAATGCTCGGGGCCTGAACATGTGGAAAGGTGTAAGGGGTGCACAGGAAAGACAATTAGTGCAATGTGATACAAATGGGGTGACATGCTGTCAATTAACTGAGCCTGGGCATATGAAGTAGTCAGAGAAAACCATAGAAAGGCCTGTGGAGCCTGGTTGTGGATAGGGGACTGCAGTTTCAGTGCAGTGCATATGACAGACAAATATGTTACTGTAACTACTGCATATATATCATCCATTTTCATTCAATGCATACAAACCTATAAACCTTAACTGATCCAACTTAGCAAAGAATTATGTAGCTAAATCAAACCCCATAGTGTTGATTGCAAATATACAAAATTAAAGGCAGTATTAAGCTAAAAAAAAAAAAAAAAGATGAGGCTCTTACTTCCTCATGAAATGTATCTCCCCCTCTGAACATCATCATGAGCAATATCATCACAAGCAATATTTTGAACATGTGAAAAACTGCAACTCAGAATCACTAATAATAAAGTGGTGTCCCTAGCTTCAGTTTTACCTCAGTCTGACTGGTGTAATCTGAAGAACAAGGGCCCATACAGACTTAATATAAAGAAGTTTGACCTGAAATTTGACACAGAAGTTTTGATTTTTTTTTGTACCTGTAAACCAGTCAACAAAGACACTTGACAATCAGGTAAAATTTCCCTGGTTTGGGAGAGTAAATGCGTTATAATATTAGACATCAAGTTTGATTACAACTTACAGTGATGACTGATTTACCATGCATAAGAAGTATCAATTGTCTTGCACGCTTTTATGTAAAAGTTGTATAAAAAATGGAAGACTCTTTAAATACTAACATGTGATTTTTCACGAATAACATGGTCCACAGCCTATGTCAACAATAATCTGTATATTAAACATAAAATGCTACAATACATTATTATCATACCCTAACAATGTCCTTCAATTCTCATTTTACTTTGTAGTCTTAACAATCAGTGGCAACATATATCACAAAGAATCTGGCTACAACTCTCCTGAGGAATTTCCGTTGTCCTCAAAGTTCACCTCACTCTTTTATTACTCTCGACCGCTTTATCACTAAGCTGACACTATACATACTTACACAAATTAAACCTTCCTTGAGGTATACTTTGCCGTAAACAATACCAATACCTAAGAGCCTCACGTGAAGTAGCAGGAGGAACCGGCAACCAACCGTGAGGATGAAGGATGAACAATGTTGATCACCTTGAACGAACGTCAAGTGTTATTGTTGTTATCGTTGTCCAGACACGTCGCTTACACACCAACAACGCAACATCACAAATTATTGTATAACTGTTTCATTTTTTCTCCTATCATAAAAATATATTAATGAAACAATTCACTTCGCAAAGTGTACTGTATATATATGCACATTTCCCTATGTCACATTAGTAGTTATCAAGTTCAACTGGTGCGTAATCCTCCTCCTCCTGTCAGGAGTGTATCAAAGGCAAGGGAGGGGCAACAGGGACAGTGGTAACCTTATTTAATAAAATTCATAATTACTAACAATGGTAACAATGACTGATAAATTTTTACTATCATTCTAACTCTTTAAGTCCCTCAGAAGGAAAAATAAATGCACTTCAGATATTTACGTCAAGGACCAATGAAACAAAACTTCTCAGTTTCACAACCTAAGTTTATAGTGAAATGTCTTCATCCGACATTAAGATAATAACGTGCAAATTCATCCACAAAACTTCTTTCATCATTGCTATCAGCTACTTTGTCAGATATCATGATCTTTTTTATTAAACAATGATCGTCGGTCTCATGATAAACCCAGCTCTACAAATTTATTCAACATATTAGAAATTGCCTAATATTAACGATTGAATTTAACATCTGAATTACAAAAAAATTAATATAAGATATGAACAGGACTGTTGATTAGCTTGGCTGCAGTGTAAAAAGAGTTTGTCGCTTCAGCGTTGCTAACAGGAAAGCCCTGATGGCACATCTACGAACTAATGACGGCAGATTCACAACGTGCAGGACTACAGAGCGCCGGATTCGAAAGGTCCAGCTTGCAGTGGATTATGAAAGGATAAGAAATAGGGACGAAGATTTTAGTTTTGAATTTCAAGTAACAGTAAGTGGAATCTGAAAAAAAAAAAAGTAACAGGCAAAGATCCCCAACGGACCCTTTACCAGTTGTTCCCTATCCCATTCTCGGCTCTGGAGGGGGTCATCTTCAAACAATAACCCTGGTCGACCTAGCGAATCATTAACACAATCACCCTAAGTGCCATTTTGATTTAAACCATTAAATCTCATGAAATTCGAGGCAAGATTAACTGGGGCCATGCTGTTGACCATTTTGAAAAGGTGCTTCATTAGTAGCTGATTTAAATTCTCTCCCATATTTGAAGTAGCTGGTAAAAAAAAGTCATTACCAATATGTTCTTTGATTCTTCTCCCAGATAAACCATCACAGTAATCTCTTTTACAGAAGCAACTTACTAGCCACTATAACTAGTAACCAGAATACTGAATTTGATATACGTTTGTACAAGTCTAGTAGTTTTCAGGTTAAGCAAGTAGAATTCAAAGCATCTCGGACAAATGTACAACTGATCTGTCTCATGAACAAGCTCAGTCTTGAACATTAAGTTTAATGCCTCCAAGACACATTTTCTGCCCATCTATCAAAAATTCATCAACTTTTCTAACTCATTAACATACTTGGTATTAATGTAACATCTCTATCTTGGAAACCCCAAATTATGAAAAAATCTAAGTCTGTCTCTAAGAACTTGGGAGTCCTTTTTAAATGTCAAAATTTCTTTTCTTTTGAACAGTTTCACCATTTATACAAAGGAATAATGCGTCCTTGTATTAAGTACTGCTCACACAAGTGGTTCTAGCTTAGTGTCATACTCGACATAGTCTAGTCAAAAGCAGTCCAACTTTTTTTCAACACTCTCAGACTACAACACTTGACCCACTTGCCCCATGCTGCAGTATTGGTTCACTTTCCATATTCTTTAGGTATTACTTTGGTTTTTGCCACTAAGAGCTGGCTGCTTGTGCTTCTACCACTAGGTAGACCACACAATACTTGGAAAGCTCATGCGTCAAATGATTATTGTGTGGCCACTAGCAACTAAAGGATGGGCTGTTTTGATAACTGTTATTTTCTGTACATCTAGAAGCTTTGGAACTCCTTACTGTCTCATGTCTTTCCCAATAACTATGACCTGGCACTTTTTAAAAGACAAGTTTTCCATTTCCTTTGAAATTTGTGAATACTTATCCTTGTCTCTTCTTTTTGCCTTTCATTAATCTCTCTATATTCTAATCAAGGCCCGGCCTTGCTGTGGACTTTTATCCATGACTGGAGCTTCCAACTCAAAAAATAAGGGCATGTGTTAGTATTTTGTAGGACCCATGTCCATGTTTTGGTTGCATAGTTTGAGAAGACTGCCATTCCTTGATTCTTTCTTCACTTCCATACTTACACCCTTACCCTTCATTATTCAGTTAAGAGCCCCAGTGACTCTTCTACCCTGTATGCTCTCTTCCTTATCTTTCCTTCCATATCACCAAACTTACACAAGATAGCTCCCAAATACTTGAATTCTGTCACCTCAGTATTTCTTCCCCCATAGCTATAAAACATGAAGGTGTAATAGCAGTGTGGGCAAGAGGTTTTTCACACATAGAGTGATGGAGTATCAACATAAACAACCAACCTCCTGAAGCAGTAAATGCAATGACCATAGATAGTTTTAAATTGAAGCTACACAATACTTCCCAGATATCTGTAATCAATAAAGAAAACACTCAAAATGTTCTTTAATTATGGAACACAGGTCTCTATCAGTCCTTTTCATGTATTCACTACTCTTTCTCACATGCCCACTTCCTACCTTCTGAATGGCACACATTTCTTTTTCATAGGTTGGCACTGTTTTCCAAAATACCTCCCATTCTTCAACACAAGTGAGGTGTTACCAACTTCAGAGAATCAATATCTTTTTTCTTTTTATTTTTCTTCTTTTAATGGGAACTAAATAAGACAGAGGGAATAAAAGTATTAATACAACATGGGCAGCAAGTTAGCAAACAAAAGTGCAGCTTGTCAGAGGGAAATAAAATTTTCAGTGTAACCAAAAGGCAATGCTGGAGTCAGTTAAAGATAAAAATAATTTCTTCTCTAGTTTCTGGAATAATTAACTCAATCTTTGTTACTGTTAAAAGCATTACTTTGGAGGATAATTTAAGTCCCATAGCACTGCCTGGGCTAGGAGTGGCTAGTATGGACTCAGTTACAGGAATGTACCAAAACCAGTCAGTCAAGAGATCTGCTATGGGGAAGCAAGAGATGAAAGCAAAAAAAGAGACTAAAGATGAAAACACCATACAACAAATGTTTGAGGATGTCATGGAATTTCGATGAGGAAGACCAGAGGACAGCACAACTAGAAGAAGAAGAAGAAAAAAAAAAGCATTTCAAGGATCATGATGATAGTCATGAGACAAGGAGCAGAAATACAGTTTAGTGGAGGGGATTCAGGAGATACAAGGTGAAGCTGTTAAAAAGCAGACAGTTTGATGTGTCTTCTCTGAATATGATAGAAGATGTGGAGTCAGAGGAAAGCACTAAAATGATACAAAATCTACCGACAACACTGGGCAGGGAACAGCAAGAGCATTATTGGCAGCCATTCAGAAAGTTGAAAGGACAAAAGCACACACAGAATCTAATGCATCAATATCAACAGCAGTTCACGTAGAGAAAAGAACATGCACTCACACAGAGAGAGTTATGACAGTAGAGGGCAAAGCAATTTGGAAGGAGTAATTTCACTGGAAAGTCAACATAGTATGAAGAGTGATGGAGAGAAACAGACACAGGGTGACACAAAGAAAGATACACAGGAATTCAAGTGAAGTGGTTGAAAGCACAATATGTAGTTACAGATGAAGCAATCAATATGGGCTAGTTGATGGAAGGTTTAGAAGAGTACAGAACATACAGGAACAATGCTTGCTAGCTACATCAGGGATCATAAAGGTAGAGACAGAGGTTGACACCTCCACACTGAAAGATCTAGCTGAAAAGTGGGTGGCACCAAAATAAGAAAGTCTATCAAAGCAGGAGGTTGATGGGCAAAAAGCATTGATTATTTTTGGCTGGAAATAGATCATACATCAGATAAGGATGAAAGAGGAAAAAAAAAGGAAATATGCATTATAAGACTGCTGGAGGCTATGGGACTGCCAAATGAAATTTTTATGATAAAGGAAAGAACTGGTTATAACCTAACATTAGAGGGTGACTATTTATGGTTGCACTTGACTTTGAGTCATCAAGCCAGGAAGTACTAAAAAAAGCTAAGAATGGTTGAATTCATTGAGATACACATCAAAGCTAAGAATGGTTGAATTCATTGAGATACACATCAAATGTGACAATGGAAGAGAGGAAGAAAAGCAATAAGTCGAATCAGGAGGAAAAAACTGAATACACCACACATGGCAAGAATACAGAGGCCCCCCCCCCCCCCCCCCCCCCCCCCACTAGAACTGCAGAGCTGGCATGAGTGTTAGGAGATGGTGATGTCAAACTGAAAGTAATGTATTTAAATGTTGATGTATTAATAGTTAATGGTAAAGAGCTGGAATTCAAGGATAGTATGAGAGTTAGAGCACCTGATATTATTGGAGTCATGGAAACAGCATACAAAAGAGATAAGTTCTCACCTGTTCTGCCCAGATGGGTACATGATAAGAAAGGAGAGAGAGGGCAAAGGAGCAGCTTGGATTTGCCTTCTTAACAAAAGACAGCCTGAAGTATCAAAAATGTTACAAGATGGCCCATTCAGACAATCTATAATGGGAACAGAAACTGCAAAGAAGAGGGATATGTGAATAGAGGTTGGTAAGGTAGGCGTAGGATTTTATTTCTGCTTGGGGATTGGTGGTTCGTTTTGTAGTGCTTTGGGTGGGAAGGGTCTGGTGCTTTTCCAAAGAATTAAGTGATGACCATCTTGAGGTGGGATAGTATTGGGAGGATCTCTGTTTCATTGTTCAAATGTTTCGTATTTAGTTGCTAAGCAACCATTGTGAGTGTTCTGATCGCTGTTTAGTGTGGTTTAGTTTTAATTTATTTGCTTTTGAGAGGCAGGATGACCAGGCTGAAAAGGCAAAGTTTTGAGCAAAGCAGACAATTTATTTGTAGAGGGTGCTATGGAATTCTTTTGCCTCGTAGCTTTGAAACTCTCTACCTTCTTGTGTCATCTTTCCCAGTAACTATGATCTGGAACATTTTCAAAGAAAGGCTTTTCACTTCCTCCAAAATTTGAAAATACTTTTCCCTGTCTATTCTCCTTCCCTTTCATAATTCTCTATATTTCAATTAAGGCCTGACCTTGATGTGGACTTTTGTTTGTAATTGGAGCCTCCAATGTAAAAAAAAAAAAAAAAAAATCTGTGGGCATTTAGTTAGTTGGTTGCTTTTATAATTACTGTTTGTGTGTTATGAGAAGAGATTTTTCCATGTGTTGCTCATGTTGAGCTGACAGTATGAGGCGTGAAATTTAAGTGTGACATACATGATGCCCAGAATGGTTAGTGTTTTGTTCCTTCAGCTTAACTGTGTTCTGAGTGCCACCTAATCCTGTCAATGTAAATGGAGCTTAAATGCCAAAAGGGACTTCCAGCATGAAAAAAGGATGTATTTCAAATATTCATATACATGTTTGGAATGTTATCTATCACAAAAACACGTGTAAAATTCTTCTTGTGTATCAACATATACTAAACAGATGACACTGTATACAAAATAATCATCCAATGTCATTAAAGTATTAAAGACACTACTGCTGATGAACTGAAAGGACCAGCAATTACAAAATTCAGACTTTATAGCATCCCACCTTTAGGGCTTTCAGTAAATTAATGGTTAACTCTTGTGACCATGCTCAACTTGATAATTTTAAATGAAGAGCATTTTCATCTACTATCAATGCTCAAGTAAAACTAATTGTATGTAAGAGACAAAACATTCCCACAAAACAATACATTAGTATTATGAAAATTAGTCTTATTTCTTTCAATGACCTGATTTTCACAGAAAACTAATCTTTCAATTTGCACATATATACAGTATCCTTTTGTACTTCTAAAATTTTTTTTTATGAAACTAAGCTACAACATAATACAATCTACTGAAGTCAATAATAACATTAACAGTCCTGAAGTACTGCACTTTGATATTAAAACACAAATTACATGTAATTAATTTCATCCTACCATTACATTGTTCATAAAAACAGGTACTGTATGGCTTCTAGGAATTCAGTCTTGTCATCTGGAAAAGGTCTAACATTCTTCACATCTCTGTAGGTCATTAAATCAATTTTCACTTGTTCATACAATCTGTCACTTAAAGATTTTTCAACCTTACTTGGTGATGTAACTTCTCCAGATAAATCATGGCAAAATAACCATTTGCTTTTGTCTGTTGAAGTTTTACCCTTTTCTGTTTTATCACTACTCATTTTTTCATCCATATCTGTCACTTCAATTTCTCCTGTTCTTTCATTAAAAATTCTATCATCTTTATCCACCACTTCAATGTCTCTCCCATTAGGGGTGTTATGATTTTTTTTGACTGGCAACTCACCAGCCTGAACAATTTTAGGATGTTTTACATTTGTTCCATGACACATATGAACTTGATAAACTCCTTTTCTTGAAGCAAACTGGAGAAACCTGGCACCAGACACTTCTAAGTAGCTGTTGGTATAAATAAAAACAAACATCATCTGATCCTCATAACTGGGAAGAATGCCACTGGGGTTGCTACAAGAAGAAGTGATTATTGATGGTTTACTGTACTTCTGAGAACATTCACCTCGATGAAAAGCCTAATGGGAAAAAGAATTGAAATGAATCAATTTTGATAGATAGCAGGAATCATTTCCAAAAATAAAATATCTAAAAAATGTATGACTGTTATTCATTCACCTAAGATTGTTTATCCATACCAATAATGTTTCATAACGGGTTGAGAGAGAGAGAGAGAGAGAGAGAGAGAGAGAGAGAGAGAGAGAGAGAGAGAGAGAGAGAGAGAGAGAGAGAGAGAGAGAGAGAGAGAGAGAGAGAGAGAGAGAGAGAGAGAGAGAGAGAGAGAGAGAGAGAGAGAGAGAGAGAGAGAGAGAGAGAGAGAGAGAGAGAGAGAGAGAGAGAGAGAGAGAGAGAGAGAGAGAGAGAGAGAGAGAGAGAGAGAGAGAGAGAGAGAGAGAGAGAGAGAGAGAGAGAGAGAGAGAGAGAGAGAGAGAGAGAGAGAGAGAGAGAGAGAGAGAGAGAGAGAGAGAGAGAGAGAGAGAGAGAGAGAGAGAGAGAGAGAGAGAGAGAGAGAGAGAGAGAGAGAGAGAGAGAGAGAGAGAGAGAGAGAGAGAGAGAGAGAGAGAGAGAGAGAGAGAGAGAGAGAGAGAGAGAGAGAGAGAGAGAGAGAGAGAGAGAGAGAGAGAGAGAGAGAGAGAGAGAGAGAGAGAGAGAGAGAGAGAGAGAGAGAGAGAGAGAGAGAGAGAGAGAGAGAGAGAGAGAGAGAGAGAGAGAGAGAGAGAGAGAGAGAGAGAGAGAGAGAGAGAGAGAGAGAGAGAGAGAGAGAGAGAGAGAGAGAGAGAGAGAGAGAGAGAGAGAGAGAGAGAGAGAGAGAGAGAGAGAGAGAGAGAGAGAGAGAGAGAGAGAGAGACTAGCTTAAAGGAATGGAATCTGACAACCAGTGAAGTGCTGATCCATTACGCAGCCATCACTAACAATTCCAATAGCTATGCATGTAGTACTGGTAATATACCTCCCTGGTTGTTGGATGCCTTGCAACTACTCTCTGCAAATGTCTACCTACTTGCAAAGTCAATATAAAATTTGCAAAAGGTGTCATCGGACTCTGCTTGCTTAATGTTACACCACGAGTGAAAGTTACCTTTGGCAAGGATATATTAATGGTAGTACGGTCTTATCAAAGAACTTCTCACTCTAAAGAAATGCTCATTTTCCTGCTACTGGAAGCAGTGCAGCCTTGGGCTGCATGAGTCTTCAGGAGGAGGTCCTGGATAACACCAGGACTAGTTTATAAAAATTTTCATGAGGTAATTATAAATAAATAATCTCTAAAACTCACTCTTTCCCCAAGCCTATCCTCAAATTAATCATAAACTGAAGGGTTTCTTCTTAATATCAGTACAACAAAAATACAGCCATTTTTCTTACCAGATTTGGTGTCCCCATGTATAATTTCAGCAACTGATGCATTTCCTTCGTAGTTGCGAAATCTATGGCAGTCTTTCCATCCTTCGTCTCATCCCTCAGCAAGGTATCACCTGTAAATCATTCACCTTAAAGAAAGAGCTTTAAATAACTGGAAATAGATATGACAGTGCATGGAACTATGGGAGCTAAGGTGACTCTTATGGTGAAAGGTGAGGCAAAGGTCCAGGAAGTGCAAATATTGAGATGTGCATGGAAGGAAAGGTCACATCTGAGGGGGTAAAGAGGAGTATATTTAATAGTATAGTAGTCCTGATGGTATTTCAAAGGAGCAAGTCTTATGCCCTAAATATTAAAGATAGGGTGAGGGTGGATGTGTTGGATATGAAATGCCTATAAACAATATATGGTGTGAAGACGGATGATGATGTAAGAAATTATAGAATAAGTGAGAAGTGTGGTAGTATGAGTATGATTGAGGTAGATGACCTGGATTTGCTAATATGGTTTGAACATGTGAAGAGGATGAATGAAGAAGACTCTAAGAGGATGTACATGTACATCTACTTTACCTAAGTCTAGAAACATCAGTGTCTAACTCCAGAGCCATAAGTTCCTGCAAAGCACTTTTATATGCAACAGCAGTGTTACCGACTTCATGAAAAAGACTCGATAAAGCTCTAAACAAAGACACAGAATATTTTCTTTTTAGACTCTCTGAGAGCATGTCTACATGGAAGGGCAATCATCATGTGAAAGACCATGCATCAGACATTCTCAAAGCTTTCTTTTAAATATATGCAAGAGAAAACCTAAACAAAATGGTTCAAAACCTGAAAGCTTTGATGCAGCATCACTTCAAGATGATTTCTCTCTACAAGCCTATGAGGAATATTACTAGGGAACAAACATTTTTGCAGTAACCCTTTGCACAAAGATTATTTTACTGTCATTGCTATCATAATTATTTATTTATTTATTTTGTTTTGTCGCTGTCTCCCGCGTTTGCGAGGTAGCGCAAGGAAACAGACGAAAGAAATGGCCCAACCCACCCCCATACACAATGTATATATATATACACGTCCACACACGCAAATATACATACCTATACATCTCAATGTACACATATATATACACACACAGACACATACATATATACCCATGCACACAATTCACACTGTCTGCCTTTATTCATTCCCTTCGCCACCTCGCCACACATGGAATACCATCCCCCTCCCCCCTCATGTGTGCGAGGCTAGCACTAAGAAAAGACAACAAAGGCCCTATTCGTTCACACTCAGTCTCTAGCTGTCATGCAATAATGCCCGAAACCACAGCTCCCTTTCCACATCCAGGCCCCACACAACTTTCCATGGTTTACCCCAGACGCTTCACATGCCCTGATTCAATCCACTGACAACACGTCAACCCCGGTATACCACATCGATCCAATTCACTCTATTCCTTGCCCGCCTTTCACCCTCCTGCATGTTCAGGCCCCGATCACACAAAATCTTTTTCACTCCATCTTTCCACCTCCAATTTGGTCTCCCACTTCTCCTCGTTCCCTTCACCTCCAACACATATATCCTCTTGGTCATTCTCTCCATGTGCCCAAACCATTTCAAAACACCCTTTTCTGCTCTCTCAACCACGCTCTTTTTATTTCCACACATCTCTCATACCCTTACATTACTTACTCGATCAAACCACCTCACACCACACATTGTCCTCAAACATCTCATTTCCAGCACATCCATCCTCCTGCGCACAACTCTATCCATAGCCCACGCCTCGCAACCATACAACATTGTTGGAACCACTATTCCTTCAAACATACCCATTTTTGCTTTCCGAGATAATGTTCTCGACTTCCACGCATTCTTCAAGGCTCCCAGGATTTTCGCCCCCTCCCCCACCCTATGATTTACTTCCGCTTCCATGGTTCCATCCGCTGCCAGATCCACTCCCAGATATCTAAAACACTTTACTTCCTCCAGTTTTTCTCCATTCAAACTTACCTCCCAATTGACTTGACCCTCAACCCTACTGAACCTAATAACTTTGCTCTTATTCACATTTACTCTTAACTTTCTTCTTTCACACACTTTACCAAACTCAGTCACCAGCTTCTGCAGTTTCTCACATGAATCAGCCACCAGCACTGTATCATCAGCGAACAACAACTGACTCACTTCCCAAGCTCTCTCATCCACAACAGACTTCATACTTGCCCCTCTTTCCAAAACTCTTGCATTCACATCCCTAACAACCCCATCCATAAACAAATTAAACAACCATGGAGACATCACACACCCCTGCCGCAAACCTACATTCACTGAGAACCAATCACTTTCCTCTCTTCCTACACGTACACATGACTTACATCCTCGATAAAAACTTTTCACTGCTTCTAACAACTTGCCTCCCACACCGTATATCATAATTACTCAACCCTCAGAATCAGTTAGCTTGATGATCAGCTTCTTAAAGATCTACAAAGGTCCCTTGCCAACCATAGTATTGCCAACAACAGTTTTCAGTATATATTCCAAAAATAATGTATGCCATTTTACCAATCATGGCACCATGTTTTGAGTATCTAAGGTTTTCCAGAGCACCATCAAATTTTTTTCCAGGCATTACACAAGTGTCATGTGGCCATGGGCTACTTGTAGTCCACCCCAGCACATCTTCATTACTTATTGTTAGGGCAAACATTCAGGTAGTCCTTTGTGTGGCACAGCTGGCTGGCTGCTCTACTGGAGTATAGAGGTACACCATGAGTGATATACTGCCATCATTCTTATTACCTAACATATTTGTGTACAATTTCTTTGTACTTTTATAGGATAAGCATGTTGAGTGAGGAAAGATTGACAAAGAGGATATATGTGTCAGAGGTCTCCCGCTTCTCCTTGTTCCCTCCACCTCCGACACATATATCCTCTTGGTCAATCTTTCCTCACTCATTTTCTCCATGTGCCCAAACCATTTCAAAACACCCTCTCCTGCTCTCTCAGAACCATACAACATTGTTGGAACCACTATTCCTTCAAACATAGCCATTTTTGCTTTCGGAGATAATGTTCTCGACTTCCTCACATTCTTCAAGGCTCCCAGGATTTTCGCCCCCTCCCCCACCATATAATTCACTTCCGCTTCCATGGTTCCATCCGCTGCCAGATCCACTCCCAGATATCTAAAACACTTTACTTTCTCCAGTTTTTCTCCATTCAAACTTGCCTCCCAATTGACTTGACCCTCAACCCAACTGTATCTAATAACCTTGCTCTTATTCACATTTACTATATATATATATATATATATATATATATATATATATATATATATATATATATATATATATATTTTTTTTTTTTCTTTTTTTTTTTTTGTCGCTGCCTCCCGCGTTTGCGAGGTAGTGCAAGGAAACAGACGAAAGAAATGGCCCAACCCACCCCCATACACATGTATATACATACGTCCACACACGCAAATATACATACCTACACAGCTTTCCATGGTTTACCCCAGACGCTTCACATGCCCTGATTCAATCCACTGACAGCATGTCAACCCCAGTATACCACATCGATCCAATTCACTCTATTCCTTGCCCTCCTTTCACCCTCCTGCATGTTCAGGCCCCGATCACACAAAATCTTTTTCACTCCATCTTTCCACCTCCAATTTGGTCTCCCACTTCTCCTCGTTCCCTCCACCTCCGACACATATATGCTCTTGGTCAATCTTTCCTCACTCATTCTCTCCATGTGCCCAAACCATTTCAAAACACCCTCTTCTGCTCTCTCAACCACGCTCTTTTTATTTCCACACATCTCTCTTACCCTTACGTTACTTACTCGATCAAACCACCTCACACCACACATTGTCCTCAAACATCTCATTTCCAGCACATCCATCCTCCTGCGCACAAATCTATCCATAGTCCACGCCTCGCAACCATACAACATTGTTGGAACCACTATTCCTTCAAACATACCCATTTTTGCCTTCCGAGATAATGTTCTCGACTTCCACACATTCTTCAAGGCTCCCAGAATTTTCGCCCCCTCACCCACCCTAATATATATATATATATATATATATATATATATATATATATATATATATATATTTTTTTTTTTTATACTTTGTCACTGTCTCCCGCGTTTGCGAGGTAGCGCAAGGAAACAGACGAAAGAAATGGCCCAACCCACCCCCATACACATGTATATACATACATCCACACACGCAAATATACATACCTACACAGCTTTCCATGGTTTACCCCAGACGCTTCACATGCCTTGATTCAATCCACTGACAGCACGTCAACCCCTGTATACCACATCGCTCCAATTCACTCTATTCCTTGCCCTCCTTTCACCCTCCTGCATGTTCAGGCCCCGATCACACAAAATCTTTTTCACTCCATCTTTCCACCTCCAATTTGGTCTCCCTCTTCTCCTCGTTCCCTCCACCTCCAACACATATATCCTCTTGGTCAATCTTTCCTCACTCATTCTCTCCATGTGCCCAAACCATTTCAAAACACCCTCTTCTGCTCTCTCAACCACGCTCTTTTTATTTCCACACATCTCTCTTACCCTTACGTTACTTACTCGATCAAACCACCTCACACCACACATTTTCCTCAAACATCTCATTTCCAGCACATCCATCCTCCTGCGCACATCTCTATCCATAGCCCACGCCTCGCAACCATACAACATTGTTGGAACCACTATTCCTTCAAACATACCCATTTTTGCTTTCCGAGATAATGTTCTCGACTTCCACACATTTTTCAAGGCTCCCAAAATTTTCGCCCCCTCCTCCACCCTATGATCCACTTCCGCTTCCATGGTTCCATCCGCTGACAGATCCACTCCCAGATATTTTTTTTCTGTCTCCCACATTTGCGAGGTAGCGCAAGGAAACAAGCGTGCAAGGAATAGAGTGAATTGGAACGATGTGGTATACCGGGGTCGACGTGCTGTCAATGGATTGAACCAGGGCATGTGAAGCGTCTGGGGTAAACCATGGAAAGTTCTGTGGGGCCTGGATGTGGAAAGGGAGCTGTGGTTTCGGTGCATTGTTACATGACAGCTAGAGACTGAGTGTGAACAAATGGGGCCTTTGTTGTCTTTTCCTAGCGCTACCTCGCATACATGAGGGGGGAGGGGGTTGTTGTTCCATGTGTGGCGAGGTGGCGATGGGAATAAATAAGGGCAGACAGTATGAATTATGTACATGTGTATATATGTATGTGTCTGTGTGTGTATATATTTGTGCACACTGAGATGTATAGGTATGTATATTTGCGTGTGTGGGCGTGTGCGTGTGTACATTGTGTATGGGGGTGGGTTGTGCCATTTCTTTCGTCTGTTTCCTTGCGCTACCTTGCAAATGCGGAAGACAGCGACAAAGCAAAATAAATAAAAAAAAGTATATATGTATATGTCTGTGTGTGTATATATATGTATACATCGAGATGTATAGGTATGTATATTTGTGTGTGTGGACATGTATGTATATACATGTGTATGTGGGTGGGTTGGGCCATTCTTTCGTCTGTTTCCTTGCGCTACCTCGCTAACGCAGGAGACAGCGACAAAGCAAAATAAATAAATAAATAAATAATATATATATATATATATATCTATCTATATAATTTGCTTTGTCGCTGTCTCCCGCATTAGCGAGGTAGCGCAAGGAAACAGATGAAAGAGAAGGGGGCCAAGTGAGAATCTCTTGGGGATAGGGGAGAAAGAATACTTCCCATGTATTCCCTGCGTGTCGTAGAAGGCGACTAAAAGGGGAGGGAGCGGGGGGCTGGAAATCCTCCCCTCTCTTTTTTTTTTTCTTAATTCTCCAAAAGAAGGAACAGAGAAGGGGGCCAGGTGAGGATATTCCCTCAAAGGCCCAGTCCTCTGTTCTTATTGCTACCTCGCTAACACGGGAAATGGCGAATAGTTTGAAAGAAAAAGAAAAAACAATATATATATATCCCTGGGGATAGGGGAGAAAGAATACTTCCCACATATTCCCTGCATGTCGTAGAAGGCGACTAAAAGGGGAGAGAGCGGGTGTACCAAACCATGGAAAGTTTCGTGGGGCCTGATGTGGAAAGGGAGCTGTGGTTCCAGTACATTACACATGACAGCTACAGACTGAGTGTGAATGAATGTGGCCTTTGTTGTCTTTTCCTAGTGCTACCTTATGTATGTGCGTGGGGTGGGGGGTGCTATTTCGTGTGTGGCGGGGTGGCGATGGGAATGGATGAAGGCTGCAAGTATGAATATGCACATGTTTGTATATGTATATGTCTGTGTATGTATATGTATGTATACCTTGAAATGTATATGTAAAGGTGCATGTGTGGGCATTTATGTATACACATGTGTATGTGGGTGGGTTGGGCCATTCTTTCGTCTGTTTCCTTGAGCTACCTTGCTAACGTGGAAGACAGTGACTAAGTATAATAAATAAATGAGTAAAGTCTATATATGTGTATGAGTGGATGTATCTTTCTCCATCAGTTTCCTGGTGCTACCTAACTAATGCGGGAAATGAAGATGAAGTATAAAAAAAAATACATGGGGAAAAAATTGTGTAGCATGAAATCCCTTCCTGTAAAGAAAAAGGGTAATGGGACTGGGTGTAACCAAAATGAAATCGGGCCTAAAAAAAAGCTATAATTATTGCAAACTTATAAAAACCTGGAATATCCATTTTGTCAGCAAAGTACCTCCTAATCCACTTGACATCCTTCCACATCAACACAGTGAAAATACATTAATTCTTAGTTAATTTCTTTAGCAAAGCATGATAGTGACATTCTGCGAGGACACAGACTTTTTTATTCCTATGTTCTCCATACGTACAGACATGAAGTTGGGAGGAAATCTGTCTATCCATCTATACCTGTGACATCCATTCACTCTAGGAACTCCCATCAAGGGGTGGCCACAGCAAGAGTCTCCACATATCCCTGTCCTTGCATGCTTCCCTTCGCATACACCATTCGATGCATTCTTCCCCATTTCTCCCTCCAGGGAAGGAATACTGCTGCTTAAGGGTTAATTGCTTCATTTTGAAAGGTCAAGTATCATCCACTTTTCCTCTGAGTCTCAATTGACAGCTAGAAAGGGTATGGTGTTGAGTCAGTTTCATAGCACTTGTGTGCGACATGTCTCAGAAGTGCTCCTTAAGTCATTTAGAAATGGACTTGCCAAATGGATGTTACAAAAGCTTTGGGAGCTTCCCCATCGCCAAAATGAGTCCTTGATATCACCAGATTTAAAATCTAGGTTTTCCTGGAGGTGTATGGGGCATGTAATGTACTGCATGTTCCAAGGAAGGGGAAAGTGGCATGTATTTCCATTTACACGTCTTTGCTCATGAAGCTCCATAACTACATGAGAAAAAATACGACATTATTAGCCTTTAAATACAAATACAATCACACTTAGATATATTATGACATACTATCCCAAATGGTACTTAGGGGGAGTTTAGATGTGGGAAGCTCATATTCTATGTCACTCTATGTGGAGTGAAGGGTGAGAGGCTGTAAAATCACACATCACAATGTTAACCACAAGCAGGGATTAAAATATCTCACAAAAGTAAGGATGTATTCTTGGGCATTGCTTAGCAATAGTGGCATGATCATGCCCTTCAATAGGAAACAAAGTATAGCATAAGTCAAAAAGGAGACTTACCAAATGTCATGTTGGTGGAGGAAGCTGAAGTTCAGGGGGAATTGACTACAAGATATTTTATAAGGAAATATGAAGTACATACTAATGCTTGCATATCAAACAAGATGCTAAGTCATCAGTAAACAAGACAGCTTTTCTTCACAGCAAGGACTGCACATTTCCCTGTCTTAGATAATTCTGACTTATAAAAATTTTAAGTTGCAGCATTTCTATATCTTACCTCCACATTCTAGAAGTAGTTTAACAGTGCTAAGATGATTGGATTCTACTGCATTATGTAAAGGTGTTCTTTTCTTATCTCCACCTCTGGCACTGGTATTAACAGCATGAGAGTAATAACCTGAAAATGTCAGCGTGAGCAATTATCTATTCAAAAATACATTCGTAGTGTAGTGAGAATAAAATTCATGTTTGATATATCTAAAAATAATGACAGAGCATTCATCTACATCAAATGAGGTAAAAGGGATTTTGTACAAGAGAGAGATTAAGTATGAAAGGGCATCCTGAAGTAGTTTAATAGTGCTGGAACAACTGAATTCTAACACATCATGAAAATATATTCTATCCATTCCAACCCAGCACCAATGTTAAAAGTGCAACAGTAACAGTGATATGGAACTTTTATCATACAACTATCTAATTCTTGTTCCAATATGTTCATAGTTTAGAGGAAATAAAATGGCATTTATGATAGGTTTGAAAAGAATTTTTTTTTTTTTTTTTTTTTTTTTTTTTTTTTTTTTTTTTTTATACTTTGTCGCTGTCTCCCGCGTTTGCGAGGTAGCGCAAGGAAACAGACGAAAGAAATGGCCCAACCCCCCCCATACACATGTACATACACACGTCCACACACGCAAATATACATACCTACACAGCTTTCCATGGTTTACCCCGGACGCTTCACATGCCTTGATTCAAATCCACTGACAGCACGTCAACCCCTGTATACCACATCGCTCCAATTCACTCTATTCCTTGCCCTCCTTTCACCCTCCTGCATGTTCAGGCCCCGATCACACAAAATCTTTTTCACTCCATCTTTCCACCTCCAATTTGGTCTCCCTCTTCTCCTCGTTCCCTCCACCTCCGACACATATATCCTCTTGGTCAATCTTTCCTCACTCATTCTCTCCATGTGCCCAAACCATTTCAAAACACCCTCTTCTGCTCTCTCAACCACGCTCTTTTTATTTCCACACATCTCTCTTACCCTTACGTTACTTACTCGATCAAACCACCTCACACCACACATTGTCCTCAAACATCTCATTTCCAGCACATCCATCCTCCTGCGCACAACTCTATCCATAGCCCACGCCTCGCAACCATACAACATTGTTGGAACTACTATTCCTTCAAACATACCCATTTTTGCTTTCCGGGATAATGTTCTCGACTTCCACACATTTTTCAAGGCTCCCAAAATTTTCGCCCCCTCCCCCACCCTATGATCCACTTCCGCTTCCATGGTTCCATCCGCTGACAGATCCACTCCCAGATATCTAAAACACTTCACTTCCTCCAGTTTTTCACCATTCAAACTCACCTCCCAATTGACTTGACCCTCAACCCTACTGTACCTAATAACCTTGCTCTTATTCACATTTACTCTTAACTTTCTTCTTCCACACACTTTACCAAACTCCGTCACCAGCTTCTGCAGTTTCTCACATGAATCCGCCACCAGCGCTGTATCATCAGCGAACAACAACTGACTCACTTCCCAAGCTCTCTCATCCCCAACAGACTTCATACTTGCCCCTCTTTCCAAGACTCTTGCATTTACCTCCCTAACAACCCCATCCATAAACAAATTAAACAACCATGGAGACATCACACACCCCTGCCGCAAACCTACATTCGCTGAGAACCAATCACTTTCCTCTCTTCCTACACGTACACATGCCTTACATCCTCGATAAAAACTTTTCACTGCTTCTAACAACTTGCCTCCCACACCATATATTCTTAATACCTTCCACAGAGCATCTCTATCAACTCTATCATATGCCTTCTCCAGATCCATAAATGCTACATACAAATCCATTTGCTTTTCTAAGTATTTCTCACATACATTCTTCAAAGCAAACACCTGATCCACACATCCTCTACCACTTCTGAAACCACACTGCTCTTCCCCAATCTGATGCTCTGTACATGCCTTCACCCTCTCAATCAATACCCTCCAATATAATTTACCAGGAATACTCAACAAACTTATACCTCTGTAATTTGAGCACTCACTCTTATCCCCTTTGCCTTTGTACAATGGCACTATGCACGCATTCCGCCAATCCTCAGGCACCTCACCATGAGTCATACATACATTAAATAACCTTACCAACCAGTCAACAATACAGTCACCCCCTTTTTTAATAAATTCCACTGCAATACCATCCAAACCAGGTATGAAAAGAAATACAAAGAATAATCTCTGCAAATGAGATTAAATGGTAATCATGTTACAGAAAGTAAAATTATGAAAAGAGTGTGTTTACTCTTGTGCCAGCCTGCATGGCAGGGCCAAGAACCCTAGTTGTAATTGTAACAAGTAACTCCTCATCTTGCTCACTACAGTATAAAGAAAGTAAGCTTTCCTTCTTCTTGTAAACATGCACTAGTTAAGCCTATAAATGAAGACTGACACTCAAGACCCTTCTGAAGTGAGTCACATTGTTCTGACTTCACTGCTTCCAAAGTCTTTGAAACTCAATTACCATTTCATCTTTTTCTATGTTTATAATGTCTAGTCATCCTCTCTTTTGAGACATTGGAAACCCTTTGCTGCTGTCCTTTATATCTCAAAAACTTTTAACAAGGTGCTGAACTGGGGTCTAATCTCCAAGTTTCCATATTTTGTCTTTCTTCTCTCATTCTCTCCTGCCTTTTCAAATATAGCTTCCTTTCTGCCTGGTTAATTTCTGTAAATGTTAAAAGGACCAACCTCTTCCTCTTTCACTATCAACAGTGGTTTCTTGCAGGGATCTGTCTAGTCTCCTATGCTCTTTCTCCTTGTTATCAACAAACATCTTTCTCCAAAAATAGCCCTATTCACTCCTAAGCTGATGACTTATCAATACACTCCCCTACTTCTTTGAAATACACTTTATCTCATCAAAGCCATCTCTATACACTTATATGGACATGATTCCCCTGTGGGGCAGACATAAGCTTGTTAAGTTCAATGCCTCTAATGGAGGTTTTGAAATAAAAAAAATTCTTTTAGCTCCAAAGTGGAGTCCTAAGAACAATGAGTTATTCCTTGGGGAACATCAGTGTCTGGATCAATGAACCCCCTCAAAATTGGGTGGTAAGCTCTCTTCTAGGTGCAAATTTCTGTTAAATCTCCATTCACTGATGTCTTTTGCTTGACCTGGATAGGATTGCTTAGGCAATAAGTAACCACCACTTGGTGAATGTTCATGAATTGCCCACTAATGACACCTTAGGCCTCATGCTATCTGTGGGTTGTAGTGCCAACATGAGGAAGTATGGCAAGGGAAGGCAAGATCATCTATGGAGAAGAGAAAGGGAGTAGGTGATAGGACAGAATCCTGAGAGATCAATGTTAACGAGATGGGGAGAAGATGTTCCATTAACAACAACTGCAAAGACACAGTTAGAGAGGAGACAATGCATTAGGGAACAGAAAGCAGCAGAAAAATCATAGAAGGGAGATAAGAGAGCGAAGACTTAAGCCAACCTGTATCACAAGCTTTAGAGATGTTGACAGTTATGAAAACTATTCTCTCAAAGTCCTTGGGATAAGAAGACCAGCAGTGAATCACACAGGAGATGCTCACCAGTAGACCTAGCACTGCAAAATCCATATTCATGATCAGAGTGAAGGGAGTGGGGTTCTAAGTTTTAAAATGAGAGACAAGGAGAGTTTCAGACTTTGGAGAGTACAATAATTGGAAGGGCTGCACCAAGGTATGCTTCCAAGAGGGAGGATGGTCTTAAGAAGACTCTAGGTTTTTAAACATGGGCAAAACTGGTTAACAAAGACTGCAACTAGTTCGGTGACATGCTCCTCTAGGATACCAAAAGGTATTCTGTCTGAGCCACATACCTTGTCTAGTGGCTGAAAGGGTACTCAGAAGACCCTACATAAAGGAAATATGAGACAGCATAGGTTCAGTGGGAGAAGTTAGGGACACAAGATTAGCAGCAGAATCATCCAAAATAGAATTGGAGGAAAAGAAAGTACTAAAAGGAGATGCTTTATCTGCTGTAGAGTCAGTTTCAGAATGATCATGTTGGAAGAAAGGACAAGTTGAACTGCATAAGTTACTGGAGATGTTTCTGGTTTACAATCAGAAATATTTGTCAGCAGAAGATTTAAGTCACCATACTTCCTCTTGATGAAGCTGTGCTTAATGTTACAAAGAACAGCTTTGCTGTGATTCTGAAAAAAATGAAAGTCGAGTGGGTTACAGGGGAAGGGAAGAGCTTCCATGACCCAGTATGCTCTGTCGCTGATGACAGTGAGTGAGTGTCACATAGATACAAAGACCCAAGGTCCAAGCAAGGGAGTCTCACCTAAAAATAAAGAAAAAAAGTGAAGGAAAGGATAACAAAGCAAAGGCTCTCTCCACCTTGCATTCCCTCTGGCACACACCAGATGGGAAACAGGTAGAAAAAAAATATTTTGCACGATTAATATGCCTGAAGGATATCTTTATAGGAAAGTCAAAAAGTAGAATAAACATGAATATGTCATGCATTCCCTTCAATATCTGTTAAGAAGACAACAGCAGGGATAAACTAGAGCTCCAGCCTCTCGACCTAACATGCCTATATAATTCCTAATGTTGAAGAATTATTCAATAATTCTTACTCTCTCAAAGCAACTGACATGGGTTACTCAATGTTGGTATGTTACAGTAGCATGGCAAGGGAAAGACCAGTGGTTGAGAAGGTAGCATGATATATCACTGCATTATGATGAATGAATGATCAATACTGGAGAGTGACAAGTGATGACCAAGCCTAATTTTGATGATATTAAGGGTGTTGCTCTGAAAAAAATTTTCTGGAAACTTTTTCCACACATCAGTGATGTCATAGGTAAAGAAATATTTCATACAGTCCAGATTAATTTGGTGACCTCTACATTCAAGTCCACTTCCCCTCATTGGTAATGCTGGTACTACTGTAAGGAAATTTTCAATATTGACGTTGTTGAAGTTTTTAAGTATTTTAAATATTCTGTTAATTTGTAGTCTCTCTTCATATGGTTCTTTAAGTAAGGAAGGAATCGCATAAGATGCTCTTCACTATACTGCTTCCAATTTAAGGAATATGCTTGCTAAGTTGGAAGCCCAAAATTGTACTACATATTTGAGGTGTGGTCATACTAGACTTAGCGATATCACATCCTTGCTCTTGTTCGTAAAGTTTCTGTTAAGAAATCCTAACATCCAATTTGCTTTCTTGGTAGTTTCACTGCAGTGCTGGGGGAATCTGAAATTACTGGAGATATTGACCCCTAGGTTTCTAACACTCAGGGTGCCCTTTATCTTAAGGCCCATCAGTTCATAATAAAAATTTCTGTTGAGATTTCCTTCTTGTAACAGCTGACATTTATTAAGTTTATATGGCATTTGTCATTTACTAAACCTTTCAGTAATTTCATCCAGATCCTCTAGTAATCTTAGCTAACTTCTTCAGTTATTATTGGCAGTGCCAATCTTTGTGTCATATGCAAACTTGGACATGAGGTTAGCTAGCCTTATGTCAATATCTTTACTATAAATGATGAAAAGTATAGGCCCAAGTGCAGATCCCTGGGGAACCCACAAGTAACAGGTGACCAAGGTGATGATTAACCATTCATTACAACTCTCTGCTTTCTATTACATAACCAGGCTTCTACCTAGTTTCCTATGCAACCAGTAATCCCCAAGGCTTGGACTTTAAGCATCAATTTAAAGTGTGGGACTTTATCAAATGCTTTGTGAAACTCCAGAAATATTATATCTAATGCTTTTGCTTTTCATGGGTATTGAATAATTTATGATAAAACCCATGGACGTTTGTATGAAATTATCTGTGCCTTCTAAATCCATGGTGCGTGTTACTGACCAAGCTGTGTTGTTTCAGGTAGGCTACAACTTTACCTCTAATAATAAACTCCAGAAGTTTACATATAATTGATGTCAGGCTAACAAGACAGTAATTGCCAAGCAATTCGCAGCTTCCCTCTTTGTATATAGGAGTGACATCTGCCATTCTTCAGTCCTATAGGACTATTCCATCATGGAGAGACTTATTGAAAGTATAGGTTAAAAGGTTAACAGTCCACCAATTCTGTGTTTGATGTTAGTTACTCATGGATAGAAATGATCAGGACCCGGGCTTCAATCAGTCTTCAACTTATCTGTCTTCAATTAGTCTTCAACTTATCTATCTGTATTAGTACTGCTCTAAATGTGAGAGTAAATTCTTGCATCATCTGAATGCTATTCATCACTGTCTCAAAATTCATGTTGTTGCTTCTACCAAGAGAACAGAACTGAAAAACTTGTTCAGGGTTGTTGCTATGTTTTCACTGTCCACAATGGGTTTCCCATCCTTGCTTACTATGGATCCTATTCCACTCCTTATATGTTTCTTATCACTGATATATCTATATATCTTTTACAATCTCTATTACTATCTCTTGCAACACTCACTTTGTATTCTCTCTCTTGGCCTTATAAGACCTTTCACACATCTTATGTTTGTGTTACATTGCAATGCAATAGTTAGGTCTTTGATTTCTTAAGCTTACAGAGTTTAATTCTGTGCCATATAGCTCTTGCAATACCTTGGGGGTATCATTTAGGCTTGTTGTTGGTTTATTGAATGTGACTTGATGTTGCATAAACTGATGCTTAAAACTGGCCCATAACTTCTCTGGACATGAACCTACAAGGATGAGACTCTTCAATGCATTGCACAACCTTTCAAAATCCACCCTTTTAAAGTTAAGAGTAATTATACTGGTTTCAAGGGAGTCAGTTTTGATATTTATGTCAAACCTAACCATGTTATGGTCACAAGAACCTACATGTTCTCCAGCATAGTTGTTAATTACTAAGAACTCCTAGGATGCAAGAACTAAATCAAGTATATTAGCTTCTCTTGTTGGTTTGGTGATGGTTTAGTGAAGAAAACTGTCTTTGACAAAGTCGATAAATCTAGCAGATTCACTTTCTCAAAATGAAATAGTTTTGCTAGTTGATTTTTGATATATAAGTCTCCAAAAATAACTGGATCTTTATCCTGTTTTGTTCACTGTAAATTCTTGTACATGACAGAGTCTGTATCTGTTGGCTGAACTGGGCATTTATAGACTTTATGTAAAGTTTGGAGAATTCTGTGCTACTCTGAACACACAAGCATTCAACAGCAGCAGATGTTGTAGTCTGACTTTTAATGGTATTAAGGTACGAATATTTATATAGTGCAGTTCCTCCTCCTCGACTGTCTCTGTCTCTTACAATCAATTTGTAGTATGTTAGATTATACTCATTAACCATACTGCTGTGTTCTGTGTTTAGAAATGTTTCTCTTTAACCGATGATATAAATGTGTTCACTGTATACCAAACAATCCAGCTATTTTGTTTCCAATGGATCTTATAAAAAGTCCATTTAATTTCTTCCAAGAAATTTCCATACGAGACCGGTAGTATGGTTGGGTGACCAACTATTCTTAGACCGAGGTGTAATGACCCCCTATGAATGGTATCCCTGTCATCATTGTCTGATGGGATGGGAAGGGGATCTTAACTCCCTCATGTGAAATGCAATATGACTCGACATCACCTCAACAGCCCATTTGGTGTGGTTAACACACCAACTTCTACCAGGCCTCAACAAAAATTTTTCCTCTCCATTTGTAAGGCAATTTGATTCGCACAGTAAAGAGTTCTCTGCTGTAAATTCCCTTATCTTGTATGAAGTGGAGCCACAGGTTTATAAAGCTAATGCTAGCATCTGTGCACGCTCATTTCAGTCTCTCATCTAGACCTAACACTATTTAGGGTATAGTTACCTACATTAAGTCACAGAGAAGCTCCAACTATAACACTTTCATGTGATCTATCTTTCAGGTTGCCAATCAGCTCGTGTTCTTCTATGATAACTTCTGAGTTTGAATTCTATTAGTAAACACTTACCGCTCCCAACATTCACCACTAAAAAGTCATTTTTTAGTGGGTATATTATTGTCTTTAACCCTTTGCTCAATATGGGGAATTCTGGTACTGGGGTAAATATGAAATGTTCTCTTAACTCTTGAATTCTGTACCAAGACATTACCCAAATATCTGACCAATGAATCTCCTACCATCACAGAACAGCCATCTTCGTTCTTTTTTCATATGTCACCGCAAATCGGCTGCTCGTGTGAATGGCTGATGGAGGATGGGGGAGTCCCCCTATAAGGAAGGAGGGGAACTGCTCAATGAATGGTTGAGGTGTGACATAAACTTGGAGGAGGTTATGAAATCAGGGCAAGGGAGGGCCTTAGTGGAGGGACAGGATGGGAAGTTTGGGTGACAGTGAAAGGAGTTTAGGTGGGGGTGAGAGGAAGTATCATGACGGGAGGGACTGAGGGGTAGGGTGAGCATGATGAGCTTTAGGAAGACTGTGGGGGCATTGGCTGTTGGGGAGAAGGGTACTAGTGGGGGTGGATTGGGGCAAGCACTGCGCAGTGAATGGGCGACAGAAAAATTGTGGGGAGAGTGCAAGCGAGGGAGGGGTGGACCAGGATTGGCAGAAGAGGCAGGGTGAGGTAGTAAGGGTAGGGTTATGGTATGCCATTTTCAAAAAATGCATCTTGTCCCTTAGTATTAAGTTACCTGCACCTAAGGCTTTCAGCATTGCCTTAAATTCACTTAAATCACTTTGTTTAAACTTGTCTTCCTGATCACTACAGATTATGCAGAACAAAAAAATCTTTGTAAGCTCAGTCTGGTCATGCTGTCATAAAATCCTTAATAAAACCTTGACCACAGGTGCACAAGGGTAGCAAGAAGCTGATGCCATTGTAATAAAAAAATACACACATGTACACTGATGGTTAATATATGTAATTAAAATGAAGGAAGACTTAAAGTAGGAGAAACACTTATCTATGATAATCAAGAGAGGGAGAGATAGAGAAATCAGGTATATAGACTAAGAAGAAATCTCTAAATCATACCTTGTCTTACACGGGAGTAAAGCATACTTTTTCTTCCATATGAGTCACAATTAAAACTGAGGAGAATCTTGACACATTCATCAAAACCATGCATAGCTGCTTCATGCAAAGCTGTCCAACCAGAGTTATAACACAAGTTGATGTCAATTCCAGGCACAGATAGGTCATGCACCAGTTGGACATTATTCTTGATACATGCATGAATCAAGCGTGTTTTTCCTATTAGGTTAAGTATAAAAATTTGGAAAAAATAATTAGATAGTGAAAATTCTACTTAAATCACACCTTTACTCCATCATCACTACTCCATTCCTAATTCCATGAGGTGGATTGGGTACATACAAAACCTGAAAATCACTCAACCCATACCTAAATGAGCTAAAGTCAAGAATGGACTTCAACACATATAATGCTTGACTTCAACAATTAGAAACTGTTTCATAGTTTACATAAATGCTACATACAAATCCATTTGTTTTTCTAAGTATTTCTCACAGACATTCTTCAAAGCAAACACCTGATCCACACATTCTCTACCACTTATGAAACCACACTGCTCTTCCCCAATCTGATGCTCTGTACATGCCTTCACCCTCTAAATCAATACCCTCCCATATAATTTCCCAGGAATACTCAACAAACTTATACCTCTGCAATTTGAACACTCACCTTTATCCCCTGTGCCTTTGTACAATGGCACTAAGCATACATTCTGCCAATCCTCAGGCACTTCACCATGAGCCATACATACAGTGAATATCCTCACCAACCAGTCAACAACACAGTCATCCCCTTTTTTGATAAATTCCACTGCAATACTATCCAAACCCACTGCCTTGCCGGCTTTCATCTTCCGCAAAGCTTTCACTTTCACTACCTCTTCTCTGTTTACCAAATCATTCTCCCTGACTCTCACTTCGCACACCACCTCGACCAAAACACCCTATAGCTGCCACTCTATCATCTAATACATTCAACAAACCTTCAAAATACTCACTCCATCTCCTTCCCACATCACCACTAGTTATTACCTCCCCATTAGCCCCCTTCACTGGAGTTCTCATTTGTTCTGTTGTCTTACGCACTTTATTTACCTCCTTCCAAAACATCTTTTTATTATCCCTAAAATTCAATGATACTCTCTCATCCCAACTCTCATTTGCCCTCTCCTTCACCTCTTGCACCTTTCTCTTGATCTCCTGCCTCCTTTTATACATCTCCCAGTCATTTCTGCTATTTCCCTGCAAAAATCATCCAAATGCCTCTCTCTTCTCTTTCACTAATAATCTTACTTCTTCATCCCATCACTCACTACCCTTTCTAATCTGCCCACCTCCCACACTTCTCATGCCATAAGCATCTTTTGTGCAAACCACCACTGCTTCCTTAAATACATCCCATTCCTCCCCCACTCCCCTTATGTCCTTTGCTCTCACCTTTTTCTATTATGTACTCAGGCTCTCCTGGTACTTCCTCACACAAGTCTCCTTCCCAAGCTCATTCACTCTCACCACTCTCTTCACCCCAACATTCTCTCTTCTGAAAACCTCTACAAATCTTCACCTTTGCCTCCACAAGATAATGATCAGACATCCCTCCAGATGCACCTCTCAGCTCATTAACATCCAAAAGTCGCTCTTTCACGCGCTTATCAATTAACACGTAATCCAATAATGCTCTCTGGCCATCTCTCCTATTTACATATATATACTTATGTATATCTCTCTTTTCAAATGAGGTAATCCCAATCACCAGTCCTTTTTCAGCACACAAATCTACAAGTTCTTCACCATTTCCATTTACAACACTGAACACCCCATGTACACTAATTATTCCCTCAGCTGCCACATTACTCATCTTTGCAATCAATTCACCCATCACTATCACCCGGTCTTGTGCATCAAAACTGCTAACACACTCAGCTGATTAAAACATTTGCCTCTCATGATCTTTCTTCTAATGCCCAGGTGCATAGGCACCAATAATCACCCATCTCTCTCCATCCACTTTCAGTTTTAACCATATCAATCTAGAATTTACTTTCTTACACTCTATCACATACTCCCACAACTCCTGTTTCAGGAGTAGTGGTACTCCTTCCCTTGCTCTTGTCCTCTCACCAACCCCTGACTTTAATCCCAAAACATTCCCAAACCACTCTTCCCCTTTACCCTTGAGCTTCGTTTTACTCAGAGCGAAAACATCCAGGTTCCTTTCCTCAAACATACTACCTATCTCTCCTTTTTTCTCATCTTGGTTACATCCACATACATTTAGACATCCCAATCTGAGCATTTTTTATATTTTGTCGCTGTCTCCCGTGTTAGCGAGGTAACACAAGGAAACAGATGAAAGAATGGTCCAACCCACCCACATACACATGTATATACATACACGTACACACACAGACATATACATACCTATACATTTCAACATATACATATATATATACATACACAGACATATACATATATACACATGTACATAATTCATACTTGCTGCTTTTATTCATTCCCGTCGCCACCTTGCCACACATGAAATGACAACCCCCTCTCTCCTATCCCTAGAGATAGGGGAGAAAGAATACTTCCCATGCACTCCCTGCGTGCCGTAGAATGCGACTAAATGGGATGGAAACGGGGGGCAAGAAACCCTCCCCTCCTTGTATTTTACCTTTCTAAAAGGGGAAACAGAAGGAGTCACGCATGAGTGCTCATCCTCCTCAAAGGCTCAGATTGGGGTGTCGAAATGTGTGTGGATGTAACCAAGATGAGAATATGAAAATATATATATATATATATATATATATATATATATATATATATATATATATATATATATTTTTTTTTTGCTTTGTCGCTGTCTCCCACGTTTGCGAGGTAGCGCAAGGAAACAGACGAAAGAAATGGCCCAACCCACCCCCATACACATATATATACATACGTCCACACACGCAAATATACATATCTACACAGCTTTCCATGGTTTACCCCAGACGCTTCACATGCCCTGATTCAATCCATTGACAGCACGTCAACCCCGGTATACCACATCGATCCAATTCACTCTATTCCTTGCCCTCCTTTCACCCTCCTTCATGTTCAGGCCCCGATCACACAAAATCTTTTTCACTCCATCTTTCCACCTCCAATTTGGTCTCCCACTTCTCCTCGTTCCCTCCACCTCCGACACATATATCCTCTTGGTCAATCTTTCCTCACTCATTCTCTCCATGTGCCCAAACCATTTCAAAACACCCTCTTCTGCTCTCTCAACCACACTCTTTTTATTTCCACACATCTCTCTTACCCTTACGTTACTTACTCGATCAAACCACCTCACACCACACATTGTCCTCAAACATCTCATTTCCAGCACATCCATCCTCCTGCGCACAACTCTATCCATAGCCCACGCCTCACGACCATACATACATATTATTTTTTTTTTTTATTATACTTTGTCGCTGTCTCCCGCGTTTGCGAGGTAGCGCAAGGAAACAGACGAAAGAAATGGCCCAAACCCCCCATACACATGTATATACATACATATATGTATATATATATATATATATATATATATATATATATATATATATATATATATATATATATATATATTATATTACACTATATATATATATATTATCTCGGAAAGCAAAAATGGGTATGTTTGAAGGAATAGTGGTTCCAACAATGTTGTATGGTTGCGAGGCGTGGGCTATGGATAGAGTTGTGCGCAGGAGGATGGATGTGCTGGAAATGAGATGTTTGAGGACAATGTGTGGTGTGAGGTGGTTTGATCGAGTGAGTAACGTAAGGGTAAGAGAGATGTGTGGAAATAAAAAGAGCGTGGTTGAGAGAGCAGAAGAGGGTGTTTTGAAGTGGTTTGGGCACATGGAGAGAATGAGTGAGGAAAGATTGACCAAGAGGATATATGTGTCGGAGGTGGAGGGAACGAGAAGAGGGAGACCAAATTGGAGGTGGAAAGATGGAGTGAAAAAGATTTTGTGTGATCGGGGCCTGAACATGCAGGAGGGTGAAAGGAGGGCAAGGAATAGAGTGAATTGGAGCGATGTGGTATACCGGGGTTGACGTGCTGTCAGTGGATTGAATCAAGGCATGTGAAGCGTCTGGGGTAAACCATGGAAAGCTGTGTAGGTATGTATATTTGCGTGTGTGGACGTATGTATATACATGTGTATGGGGGGGTTGGGCCATTTCTTTCGTCTGTTTCCTTGCGCTACCTCGCAAACGCGGGAGACAGCGACAAAGTATAATAAATAAAAATAAATAAATATATATATATATATATATATATATATATATATATATATATATATATATATTTTTTTTTTTTTTTTTTATACTTTGTCACTGTCTCCCGCGTTTGCGAGGTAGCGCAAGGAAACAGACGAAAGAAATGGCCCCCCCCCATACACACATATATATATATATATATATATATATATATATATATATATACCTCACAAATGCAGGAGACAGCGACAAGGCAAAATAATAATAAAAAACATATATATATATGCCCTGGTTCAATCCATTGACAGCATGTCAACCCCAGTATACCACATCGTTCCAATTCACTCTATTTCTTGCACGCCTTTCACCCTCCTGCATGTTCAGGCCCGGATCACAAAATCTTTTTCACTCCACCTTTCCACCTCCAGTTTGGTCTCCCGCTTCTCCTCATTCCCTCCACCTCTGACACATATATCCTCTTTGTCAATCTTTCCTCACTCATTCTCTCCATGCAGCCAAACCATTCCAAAACATCCTCTTCTGCTCTCTCAACCACACTCTTTTTATTACCACACATCTCTCTTACCCTTTCATTACTTACTCGATCAAACAACCTCACACCACATTTCCACATCTCATTTCCAGCACATCCACCCTCCTCTGCACAACTCTATCTATAGCCCACGCCTTGCAACCATATAACACTGTTGGAACCACTATTCCCTCAAACATACCATTTTTGCTTTCCAAAATAACGTTCTCAACTTCCACACGTTTTTCAACGCTCCCAGAACTTTCGCCCCCTCCCCCACCCTATGCTTCACTTCCACTTCCATGGTTCCATCCACTGCCGAATCCACTCCCAGATGTCTAAAACACTTCACTTCCTCCAGCCTTTCTCCATTCAAACTTACCTCCCAACTGACTTGTCCCTCAACCCTACTGTACCTAATAACCTTGCTCTCATTCACATTTACTCTCAGCTTTCTTCTTTCACACACTACTAAACTCAGTCATCAGCTTCTGCCGTTTCTCACCCAAATCAGCCACCAGCGCTGTATCATCTGCGAACAACAACTGACTCACTTCCCAAGCTCTCCCATCCACAACAGACTGCATACCTGCCCCTCTTTCCAAAAAAAAAAAAAAATTATATATATATATATATATATATATATATATATATATATATATATATATATATATATATATATATATATAAGAGTAAATGTGAATAAGAGCAAGGTTATTAGGTACAGTAGGGTTGAGGGTCAAGTCAATTGGGAGATAAGTTTGAATGGAGAAAAACTGGAGGAAGTGAAGTGTTTTAGATATCTGGGAGTGGATCTGGCAGCGGATGGAACCATGGAAGCGGAAGTGGATCATAGGGTGGGGGAGGGGGCGAAAATTCTGGGAGCCTTGAAGAATGTGTGGAAGTCGAGAACATTATCTCAGAAAGCAAAAATGGGTATGTTTGAAGGAATAGTGGTTCCAACAATGTTGTATGGTTGCGAGGCGTGGGCTATGGATAGAGTTGTGCGCAGGAGGATGGATGTGCTGGAAATGAGATGTTTGAGGACAATGTGTGGTGTGAGGTGGTTTGATCGAGTAAGTAACGTAAGGGTAAGAGAGATGTGTGGAAATAAAAAGAGCGTGGTTGAGAGAGCAGAAGAGGGTGTTTTGAAATGGTTTGGGCACATGGAGAGAATGAGTGAGGAAAGATTGACCAAGAGGATATATGTGTCGGAGGTGGAGGGAACGAGGAGAAGAGGGAGACCAAATTGGAGGTGGAAAGATGGAGTGAAAAAGATTTTGTGTGATCGGGGCCTGAACATGCAGGAGGGTGAAAGGAGGGCAAGGAATAGAGTGAATTGGAGCGATGTGGTATACCGGGGTTGACGTGCTGTCAGTGGATTGAATCGGGGCATGTGAAGCGTCTGGGGTAAACCATGGAAAGCTGTGTAGGTATGTATATTTGCGTGTGTGGACGTATGTATATACATGTGTATGGGGGTGGGTTGGGCCATTTCTTTCGTCTGTTTCCTTGTGCTACCTCGCAAACGTGGGAGACAGCGGCAAAAAAAAAAAAAAAAAAAAAAAAAAAAAAAAAAAAAAAAATCACTGGGGATAGGGGAGAAGGAATACTTCCCACGTATTTGTACATAAGTATATGTGTCTTTCGTGACTGTTTCCTGGAGCTACCTTGCTAATGCGGGAAACAGCAATCAACTACAAAAATATGTGTATATTTACTCTTACACAGGTGCTAATAGACTTTGCCTGCCTGAGCTTACAAGTGAAAATTCACCTTTGATAAAGCTGTATCATTAGAAGTGCAAATCTCATCACAAAAACTTCATACTCCAAAGGAGTATGAAGGAGTCTACATTTGCACAAACATGTGCAACTGGAAGTAGCACATGTTTGTGCTGCAGAAGGCTTTACAAAGGTCCTAGGTAACACCAGGATTCTTTCATTATAAACTGGTCTTACAGTAATAATAAATGAAATAGTATATACTAGGTCTAGCATTTCACATGACATTTAGAAAATGGGTGTAGGCGGATGTGGCATTTCTTCGTCTGTTTCCAGCACTTCCCCGCTAACTTGGAGACACCGATCATGTATGAAAAAAGTACATACACACATGCAAAAAAAATTACATAAACAATAACACACTAAAGGAAAAGGAAGCAATGAATGGATATTTTACTTAAATTTCAAATCCTTACCCATAACATTCTTCTTGTTGACAATATGTGGAGAAATGCACGTTTTGAAAGGTGATTTTTGTGTAAACATCTTAGAACATTTTCTCTGATGTGAATCCTGAAATAGATTAACTTGTAAACTATTCGCGTCATGACCTAATATTCATTCAGTTTATAAGATTATGTGATTTCTCTTGATCAAAGCATACTGGTATAAAAAAAAGTCTCTTTAGACTTCAATCACAGTATACGTCTTCACAAACATCTATACTAAAATTTGCTTTAACACAGTGAAGTCTTGCATTTTGCTCCTGCTTAACCTGCCTAAGTCATTCTACTCATACAGATACCCAAACCTCCATCAGTCATTTCATCTAAATAAAAGAGATTATATATATATTTGTTGGCTTTAAAAGCTTCAACATTTTCTCTCCAAAGAGGTGTCCCAAGGGAATAAAAACTCTCCAAGATATGTCTAAGGAAAGTGGGGTCAAGACCTTGCATTCATTTTTTCTCTTTATTTTCTGAACAAGTATGTAATCATTACTCACTCCTGACAGTATATTAATATAATAAATGTTTCCAAAAAATTTACTACGATTTTTGTTGTGGTTAAGGAATGTGTAAGAGCAATATCTGGTAAGTTATAAGGGTTTCTGGTCCTGGCACCTGTTTCCACCTAGAACACCAATCAAATGAAATTTGCAAAACTGGGTATCATGCAAATTCTTGGTCCCCTTCCTGCAAAGTTGGGCAAAATCTGTTACATCCATCCCTTATTCTCCTTTGATTCATTTCTGAACTCTTATCACAATTCACATTTTCAACTCTAAACCTTTTTCCATAATTCCCAAAAGTGGATAACACCACTTCATTCTTATATTCAGCATGGAAAAGGTTTGGTGGTAATTGTTACACCAGCTAAATGGTTTCATTTAAACAATCAAATGAAACATCCCCTATCATTCATCCCAGTTACTGAATACACTATAAAATACTGGCAAATTAAAAGGCAATGCAAATACCAAGGAAACAGGATATTATGCAAATCAACTATAAACATCAAAAGCAGAAATATGAACTACCTACCTTAACAAGGGGTTCTGACTGGGAGTCTACACTAGTATTCTGACTCGCGCATACTGCTTGCCCATAAGCAATCTGAAATGAGAGAAAAATAATCAAATATAATTTTCCTAAAAATTTATAGCAGACAATTGTTCCTGTTAATGACTAAGACTCTGTTGAGAGAAAGAATTGAATATGGAAAGCTACTGAAAAATCTCCATGAACCAAATTATGAAATGATGTTACTGGTATATCAATACATAAACGTAACTCTTCATGTGTCTGATTGTAAACAGGCAAGAGAGAGGGGATGGAGGTGCTCTGCTTAGTGCACAACCTTGATGTTCTGGCTCTAAGTGAAACTAAGTTGAAGGGGAAGGGGTTGAATGGCCCTAAAATGTTCAAGAGAAGACAGTCCGGGGTTGGTGAGGGACAAGTAAGGAAGAAGACATGGCACCTCTGATGAAAAAGCTGTGGGACTGTGTTAGAGTGCGTAAAGAAGTGACTTTAAGATTGACATGGATTAGAATGAAAGTGCACAACAGGAGGCAGATGACTGTTAATGGATATGCATCTGGTAGTAAAACGAGTGAAGAAGAAATGAGTGCATTTTGGGAGGAGTTGAATAAGCACTTCAATAGTTCTGATACTAGGGATAAATTTTGGTGCTATGGAACTTGACTGCAAGGGTGGGTGATGTGGCAACTGAGGGTATGGGGAGTATGGGGTCCCTAGTGTAAATGGAATGGGGAAAAAGCTTGATGAACTCTGCTGAGAGATTAGTGATATTTACATCTTTTTCTTTTCCTCAATTTGATATGATGTAAAGAATGAAAAGAATAAAATATAAAATATATAAAGTAATGAGTAAATAAAATCAAAATACTTTTCTGAAAAGAAAAACCAGAAATAGATTAAATAAACATATGGACAATACATGTCTTGAGCAACAAGCAAATAAATATATACATAACTACATCCTAGCAGATTTCATAAGACAGGTTTTTCACTTCCTCTAATTTTTGTTAATACATTCCCTTGTCTTTTCATCCAATGTAAAAACAAAAAAACAATTACTAAGCTAAGACATACATGAGCTTAATCACACATGACCTGGGACATGACATCACAGCTGGCAGCTATGCAGCACTGGTGGTAGAGTACGGGTCAGGTGATTAGTCCCCTCAAGATTAAAGGGCGGATATAATAGCTGTTGCATTATCTTTTTGTATGCACTGTATATGTACATTTCTTACACTGTTGAAGTGATGTCGAGTGTGATGTCTGGTAAAGCAGTGTACATTATTTCCAGTATTTACATGAAGTTTTGAGAAATATCTTATGCACATTTTGCTTGTGGTCTAACCTCATATAATACAGAAAACTTTAATTACGTATTTTCTTAACACAGTTCTTCTCAATTGACTAATTCATACACTAAAAATCAATTACACAGAGTACATTATTAAAAATACTGTAACAGAAATATGGGATATACAGCAGAGTAAAGTTTAGAATAATTCTAGTTCAGGGAGGCAAGTGGTTGTCTCATGGTCCAAGATGGACATCATGCTTAGTGATATGGTAATATACTTACATATATTCATTATACCTCGCTGGAGGGGGGAGGGATGCTGTTTCCTGTGTGGTGGGGTGGCAACGGGAATGGATGACGGTAGCAAGTATGAATATGCACAAGTGTATACATGTATGTGTCTATGTATGTATACATTAAAATGTTTATGTATGCACATGTGTGTATATGGATGTTTATTATTATTATTATTTTGCTTTGTCGCTGTCTCCCGCGTTTGCGAGGTAGCGCAAGGAAACAGAAGAAAGAAATGGCCCAACCCACCCCCATACACAATGTATAACATACACGTCCACATAAGCAAATATACATACCTATACATCTCAATGTACACATATATATACACACACAGACACATACATATATACCCATGCACACAATTCACACTGTCTGCCTTTATTCATTCCCATCGCCACCTCGCCACACATGGAATACCATCCCCCTCCCCCTCATGTGTGCAAGGTAACGCTAGGAAAAGACAACAATGGCCCCATTCGTTCACACTCAGTCTCTAGCTGTCATGCAATAATGCCCGAAACCACAGCTCCCTTTTCACATCCAGGCCCCACACAACTTTCCATGGTTTACCCCAGACGCTTCACATGCCTTGATTCAATCCACTGACAGCACGTCAACCCCAGTATACCACATCGATCCAATTCACTCTATTCCTTGCCCGCCTTTCACCCTCCTGCGTGTTCAGGCCCCGATCACACAAAATCTTTTTCACTCCATCTTTCCACCTCCAATTTGGTCTCCCACTTCTCCTCGTTCCCTCCACCTCCGACACATATATCCTCTTGGTCAATCTTTCCTCACTCATTCTCTCCATGTGCCCAAACCATTTCAAAACACCCTCTTCTGCTCTCTCAACCACGCTCTTTTTATTTCCACACATCTCTCTTACCCTTACATTACTTACTCGATCAAACCACCTCACACCACACATTGTCCTCAAACATCTCATTTCCAGCACATCCATCCTCAAGCGCACAACTCTATTCATAGCCCACACCTCGCAACCATACAGCATTGTTGGAACCACTGTTCCTTCAAACATACCCATTTTTGCTTTCCGAGATAATGTTCTCGACTTCCACACATTCTTCAAGGCTCCCATGGATGTTTATGTATTTACATATATGTGTGTATGAGGGGTTGGGCCATTCTTCGTCTGTTTCCTTGCTCTACCTCAATGATGCAGGAAACAACAATTAAGTATAATAATAATAATGATAATAATGCTATACTTGATCGGCGTTTCCTTCATGAGCAAAGCAGCACAAGGAAACAAATGAAGAAAGACCCATTAACTCACATACTCATATATATACATATACTGCTGTAAATGGAGTGAACCAGGGCATGTGAAACATCTGGGGTAAACCATGGAAAGGTCTGTGGGGCCTGGATGTGGATAGGAAGCCGTGGTTTTGGTGCTTTATACATGATAACAAGAGACTGAGCATGAATAAATGTGGCCTTTTCTGTCTGTTTTCCTGGCCCTACCTCACTGATGCAGGGGATGGTGATGCTGTTTCCTGTAGAGTGGGGTGGTGCAAGGAATGGATGAAGGCAAGCACGAATATGTACATATCTATATGTATATGTCTGAGTATGTGTGTGTATGCATATGTACGTGTATGTGCATGTATGTATGTATATATGTGTATATGAGGGGATGGGTCTTTCTTCATCTGTTTCTTGGCACTATCTCACTGGCATGGAAAACAGAAATCAAGTGTAATAATAATAATAATAATAATAATAATAAAAATATTCCAGTTTCATGATAAGAGAAGTGGACCAGGCAGTATGATACAGTGGTTAAATTGATGAAAACTACTATTGACGTTTGTGTAAATAAATTATACATTTTCCCTTTTCCATAGCCAGAGGTTGAACCATTATGTGACATTCATTTTTCATTTCATTTCAAGCTAGAAGTTTCAGTTTTCTAAATCATTTCTTACATTTTTCATATATATATATATATATATATATATATATATATATATATATATATATATATATATATATATATTTTTTTTTTTTTTTTTTTTTTTTATACTTTGTCGCTGTCTCCCGCGTTTGCGAGGTAGCGCAAGGAAACAGACGAAAGAAATGGCCCAACCCCCCCCATACACATGTACATACACACGTCCACACACACAAATATACATACCTACACAGCTTTCCATGGTTTACCCCGGACGCTTCACATGCCTTGATTCAATCCACTGACAGCACGTCAACCCCTGTATACCACATCGCTCCAATTCACTCTATTCCTTGCCCTCCTTTCACCCTCCTGCATGTTCAGGCCCCGATCACACAAAATCTTTTTCACTCCATCTTTCCACCTCCAATTTGGTCTCCCTCTTCTCCTCGTTCCCTCCACCTCCGACACATATATCCTCTTGGTCAATCTTTCCTCACTCATTCTCTCCATGTGCCCAAACCATTTTAAAACACCCTCTTCTGCTCTCTCAACCACGCTCTTTTTATTTCCACACATCTCTCTTACCCTTACGTTACTTACTCGATCAAACCACCTCACACCACACATTGTCCTCAAACATCTCATTTCCAGCACATCCATCCTCCTGCGCACAACTCTATCCATAGCCCACGCCTCGCAACCATACAACATTGTTGAAACTACTATTCCTTCAAACATACCCATTTTTGCTTTCCGGGATAATGTTCTCGACTTCCACACATTTTTCAAGGCTCCCAAAATTTTCGCCCCCTCCCCCACCCTATGATCCACTTCCGCTTCCATGGTTCCATCCGCTGACAGATCCACTCCCAGATATCTAAAACACTTCACTTCCTCCAGTTTTTCACCATTCAAACTCACCTCCCAATTGACTTGACCCTCAACCCTACTGTACCTAATAACCTTGCTCTTATTCACATTTACTCTTAACTTTTGGTAAACAGAGAAGAGGTAGTAAAAGCTTTGCGGAAGATGAAAGCCGGCAAGGCAGCAGGTTTGGATGGTATTGCAGTGGAATTTATTAAAAAAGGGGGTGACTGTATTGTTGACTGGTTGGTAAGGTTATTTAATGTATGTATGACTCATGGTGAGGTGCCTGAGGATTGGCGGAATGCGTGCATAGTGCCATTGTACAAAGGCAAAGGGGATAAGAGTGAGTGCTCAAATTACAGAGGTATAAGTTTGTTGAGTATTCCTGGTAAATTATATGGGAGGGTATTGATTGAGAGGGTGAAGGCATGTACAGAGCATCAGATTGGGGAAGAGCAGTGTGGTTTCAGAAGTGGTAGAGGATGTGTGGATCAGGTGTTTGCTTTGAAGAATGTATGTGAGAAATACTTAGAAAAGCAAATGGATTTGTATGTAGCATTTATGGATCTGGAGAAGGCATATGATAGAGTTGATAGAGATGCTCTGTGGAAGGTATTAAGAATATATGGTGTGGGAGGCAAGTTGTTAGAAGCAGTGAAAAGTTTTTATCGAGGATGTAAGGCATGTGTACGTGTAGGAAGAGAGGAAAGTGATTGGTTCTCAGTGAATGTAGGTTTGCGGCAGGGGTGTGTGATGTCTCCATGGTTGTTTAATTTGTTTATGGATGGGGTTGTTAGGGAGGTAAATGCAAGAGTCTTGGAAAGAGGGGCAAGTATGAAGTCTGTTGGGGATGAGAGAGCTTGGGAAGTGAGTCAGTTGTTGTTCGCTGATGATACAGCGCTGGTGGCGGATTCATGTGAGAAACTGCAGAAGCTGGTGACGGAGTTTGGTAAAGTGTGTGGAAGAAGATATATATATATATATATATATATATATATATGTGTGTGTGTGTGAGTATATGTGTGTATACTTTGTCGCTGTCTCCCGCGTTTGCGAGGTAGCGCAAGGAAACAGACGAAAGAAATGGCCCCCTCCCCCCCATACACATGTATATACATACGTCCACACACGCAAATATACATACCTACACAGCTTTCCATGGTTTATCCCAGACGCTTCACATGCCTTGATTCAATCCACTGACAGCATGTCAACCCCGGTATACCACATCGCTCCAATTCACTCTATTCCTTGCCCTCCTTTCACCCTCCTGCATGTTCAGGCCCCGATCACACAAAATCTTTTTCACTCCATCTTTCCACCTCCAATTTGGTCTCCCTCTTCTCCTTGCTCCCTCCACCTCCGACACATATATCCTCTTGGTCAATCTTTCCTCACTCATCCTCTCCATGTGCCCAAACCACTTCAAAACACCCTCTTCTGCTCTCTCAACCACGCTCTATTTATTTCCACACATCTCTCTTACCCTTACGTTACTCACTCGATCAAACCACCTCACACCACACATTGTCCTCAAACATCTCATTTCCAGCACATCCATCCTCCTGCGCACAACTCTATCCATAGCCCACGCCTCGCAACCATACAACATTGTTGGAACCACTATTCCTTCAAACATACCCATTTTTGCTTTCCGAGATAATGTTCTCGACTTCCACACATTCTTCAAGGCCCCTAGAATTTTCGCCCCCTCCCCCACCCTATGATCCACTTCCGCTTCCATGGTTCCATCCGCTGCCAGATCCACTCCCAGATATCTAAAACACTTCACTTCCTCCAGTTTTTCTCCATTCAAACTCACCTCCCAATTGACTTGACCCTCAACCCTACTGTACCTAATAACCTTGCTCTTATTCACATTTACTCTTAACTTTCTTCTTCCACACACTTTACCAAACTCAGTCACCAGCTTCTGCAGTTTCTCACATGAATCAGCCACCAGCGCTGTATCATCAGCGAACAACAACTGACTCACTTCCCAAGCTCTCTCATCCCCAACATATATATTTTTTTTTTTTTTTTTTTGCTTTGTTGCTGTCTCCCGCGTTCCCAAGCTCACTTACTCTCACCACCCTCTTCACCCCAACATTCACTCTTCTTTTCTGAAAACCCATACAAATCTTCACCTTAGCCTCCACAAGATAATGATCAGACATCCCTCCAGTTGCACCTCTCAGCACATTAACATCCAAAAGTCTCTCTTTCGCGCGCCTGTCAAATAACACGTAATCCAATAACGCTCTCTGGCCATCTCTCCTACTTACATAAGTATACTTATGTATATCTCGCTTTTTAAACCAGGTATTCCCAATCACCAGTCCTTTTTCAGCACATAAATCTACAAGCTCTTCACCATTTCCATTTACAACACTGAACACCCCATGTATCCCAATTATTCCCTCAACTGTCACATTACTCACCTTTGCATTCAAATCACCCATCACTATAACCCTGTCTTGTGCATCAAAACCACTAACACACTCATTCAGCTGCTCCCAAAACGCTTGCCTCTCATGATCTTTCTTCTCATGCCCAGGTGCATATGCACCAATAATCACCCATCTCTCTCCATCAACTTTCAGTTTTACCCAACTTACTTTCTTACATTCTATCACATACTCCCACAACTCCTGTTTCAGGAGTACTGCTACTCCTTCCCTTGCTCTTGTCCTCTCACTAACCCCTGACTTTACTCCCAAGACATTCCCAAACCACTCTTCCCCTTTACCCTTGAGCTTAGTTTCACTCAGAGCCAAAACATCCAGGTTCCTTTCCTCAAACATACTACCTATCTCTCCTTTTTTCACATCTTGGTTACATCCACACGCATTTAGACACCCCAATCTGAGTCTACGAGGAGGATGAGCACTCCCCGCGTGACTCCTTCTGTTTCCCATTTTTAGAAAGTTAAAATACAAGGAGGGGAGGATTTCTGGCCCCCCACTCCCGTCCCCTCTAGTCGCCTTCTACGACACGTGAGGAATGTGTGGGAAGTATTCTTTCACCCCTATCCCCAGAGAAAGGTGCAAGAGGTGAAAAAAAGGGCAAATGAGAGTTGGGGTGAGAGAGTATCATTAAATTTTAGGGAGAATAAAAAGATGTTCTGGAAGGAGGTAAATAAGGTGCGTAAGACAAGGGAGCAAATGGGAACTTCAGTGAAGGGCGCAAATGGGGAGGTGATAACAAGTAGTGGTGATGTGAGAAGGAGATGGAGTGAGTATTTTGAAGGTTTGTTGAATGTGTTTGATGATAGAGTGGCAGATATAGGGTGTTTTGGTCGAGGTGGTGTGCAAAGTGCGAGGGTTAGGGAAAATGATTTGGTAAACAGAGAAGAGGTAGTAAAAGCTTTGCGGAAGATGAAAGCCGGCAAGGCAGCAGGTTTGGATGGTATTGCAGTGGAATTTATTAAAAAAGGGGGTGACTGTATTGTTGACTGGTTGGTAAGGTTATTTAATGTATGTATGACTCATGGTGAGGTGCCTGAGGATTGGCGGAATGCGTGCATAGTGCCATTGTACAAAGGCAAAGGGGATAAGAGTGAGTGCTTAAATTACAGAGGTATAAGTTTGTTGAGTATTCCTGGCAAATTATATGGGAGGGTATTGATTGAGAGGGTGAAGGCATGTACAGAGCATCAGATTGGGGAAGAGCAGTGTGGTTTCAGAAGTGGTAGAGGATGTGTGGATCAGGTGTTTGCTTTGAAGAATGTATGTGAGAAATACTTAGAAAAGCAAATGGATTTATATGTAGCATTTATGGATCTGGAGAAGGCATATGATAGAGTTGATAGAGATGCTCTGTGGAAGGTATTAAGAATATATGGTGTGGGAGGCAAGTTGTTAGAAGCAGTGAAAAGTTTTTATCGAGGATGTAAGGCATGTGTACGTGTAGGAAGAGAGGAAAGTGATTGGTTCTCAGTGAATGTAGGTTTGCGGCAGGGGTGTGTGATGTCTCCATGGTTGTTTAATTTGTTTATGGATGGGGTTGTTAGGGAGGTGAATGCAAGAGTTTTGGAAAGAGGGGCAAGTATGAAGTCTGTTGGGGATGAGAGAGCTTGGGAAGTGAGTCAGTTGTTGTTCGCTGATGATACAGCGCTGGAGGCTGATTCATGTGAGAAACTGCAGAAGCTGGTGACTGAGTTTGGTAAAGTGTGTGAAAGAAGAAAGTTAAGAGTAAATGTGAATAAGAGCAAGGTTATTAGGTACAGTAGGGTTGAGGGTCAAGTCAATTGGGAGGTAAGTTTGAATGGAGAAAAACTGGAGGAAGTAAAGTGTTTTAGACATCTGGGAGTGGATCTGGCAGCGGATGGAACCATGGAAGTGAAAGTGGATCATAGGGTGGGGGAGGGGGCGAAAATTCTGGGAGCCTTGAAGAATGTGTGGAAGTCGAGAACATTATCTCGGAAAGCAAAAATGGGTATGTTTGAAGGAATAGTGGTTCCAACAATGTTGTATGGTTGCGAGGCGTGGGCTATGGATAGAGTTGTGCGCAGGAGGATGGATGTGCTGGAAATGAGATGTTTGAGGACAATGTGTGGTGTGAGGTGGTTTGATCGAGTAAGTAACGTAAGGGTGAGAGAGATGTGTGGAAATACAAAGAGCGTGGTTGAGAGAGCAGAAGAGGATGTTTTGAAATGGTTTGGGCACATGGAGAGAATGAGTGAGGAAAGATTGACCAAGAGGATATATGTGTCGGAGGTGGAGGGAACGAGGAGAAGTGGTAGACCAAATTGGAGGTGGAAAGATGGAGTGAAAAGGATTTTGTGTGATCGGGGCCTGAACATGCAGGAGGGTGAAAGGAGGGCAAGGAATAGAGTGAATTGGAGCGATGTGGTATACAGGGGTTGACGTGCTGTCAGTGGATTGAATCAAGGCATGTGAAGCGTCCGGGGTAAACCATGGAAAGCTGTGTAGGTATGTATATTTGCGTGTGTGGACGTGTGTATGTACATGTGTATGGGGGGGGGTTGGGCCATTTCTTTCGTCTGTTTCCTTGCGCTACCTCGCAAACGCGGGAGACAGCGACAAAAAAAAAAAAAAAAAAAAAAAAAAAAAAAAATATATATATATATATATTTTTTTTTTTTTATCATACTTTGTCGCTGTCTCCCTGGGGACAGGGAGAAAGAATACTTCCCACGTATTCCCTGCATGTCGTAGAAGGCAATCAAATAGGGTGGAAGCAGAGGGCTGGAAATCCTCCCCTCCAGTTTTTACTTTTCCAAAAGAAGGAACAGAGAAGGGGGCTATGTGAGGATCTTCCCTCAAAGACTTGGTTCTTTGTTCTTGATGCTGTCTTGCTAAAGCAGGAAATGGCACATATATATGAAATGAAAAAAAAAAAAATAATAATAATAATAGGGGAGAAAGAACACTTCCCACATATTCCCATGTGTCGTAGAAGGCGACCAAAGGGGGAAGGAGTGGGGGGGGGGGGAACCTGGAAACCCTCCTGTCCTTCTATTTCAATTTCTAAAAGGGGAAACAGATAAAGGAGTCAAGTGGGTAGTGATCATCCTCCTCGAAGGCTCATATTGTGGTGTCTGAATGTGTGTGGGTGTAACCAAGATGAAAAGAAAGGAGAGGCAGGTAGTATGTTTAAGGAAAGTAACCTGGATGTTCTGACTCAGAGTGAAACAAAGCTTAAGGGTGAAGAGGAAGAATGGTTCAGAAAAGTCTTGGGAGTAAAGTCAGGGATTCGTGAAAGGACAAGAGATAAGGAAGGAGTAGCACTACTCCTAAAGCAGGAGTTGTGGGAGTGTGTGATAGAGTCTAAGAAAGTAAATTCTAGATTGATGTGGGCAAAACAGAAAGTGGATGAAAAGAGATGGGTGATTGATTATTGGTGCTTCTGCGCCTGGTCATGAGAAGAAATATCATGAGAGGCAAGTGTTTTGGGAGCAGGTGAATGAGTGTGTCAGCAGCTTTGGTGTACAAGACTGGGTATTAGTGATGGGTGATGTAAATACGAAGATGAGTAATGTGGCAGTTGAGGGTACAACTGGTGTATATGGCGCATTCAGTGTTATGAATGGAAATGGTGAAGAGCTTGTGGATTTGTGTGCTACGAAAAGACTGGTGATTGGGAATACCTGGTTTATAAAGAGAGATATACATAAGTATACGTATGTGAGTATGTTAAGCAGTCTGGGTAAACCATAGAAAGTCTGTGGACGCTGGCTGTGGATAGGGAGCTGTGGCTTCAAAGCATTACACATGACAGCTAGAGAATGCATGTGAGAGAATGCAGCCTTTCTTTGTCTGATCCTTGTGCAAACTCGCTAACATGGGAAACAGTAATGAAGTATGATAAAAATACAAAACATATTTTATAAAACAACTTACAATATCACCAAGAGAAATATGTAAGCTCTGGATCTCAGTTAACTCCTGGAAAATGAGGGAACAAATCACCATTCTGGGCCAAGGAGATGGAAGGTCCAGGATGAGTTGGAAAGAACACCGTGGACCAGATTCTGCCAGAAGAAAAATTCAAATTAAGCACAACTTGATCTTCACTGAGAGATATTTCAAGTATCCTGTGGAAATTAGAGAAAGACTATTAAGTATGTATCTCTCACATGTCACAGAAGGCAACTAAGACGAGTGGGAGGAAGATGGGTGGGGGTTGGAAATCCTCCCCACCTGGATCATCACTTTCTAAAAGACAAAAAAGAGGAATAGAACCAAACAAGAATTTCTCTGGATACATTTGGATGTCTGTTCCTGATGCTGCCTCACTATGGCAGGAAAGGAGACCATCTAAGTATGTACATTTGCATATTTGTAAGCATGTTATCCTTGGGATAGGGAAGAAATCCTGTGTTGTAAAAAGTATTTTAGTTGGGTGGAGTGGGATCCTCCCCTCTTGTATCACTTTCCAGAAAAGAAATTGAAGGAGGCTAATATCGATTTTTTCCCTCTGAGGCTGTCATCTGTATCCTGATGTGACAGCATTCATGCAGAAAATGGCAAAAACACATGAAAGAAGAAAAAAGATATATGAATACAGATGTTGCCCAAATTCCCCAAGTCTTTTGGTGGACCAAAAAATCAAGCAATTCTGTTTCACAAATTTCAGTTTAATGATTTTCAATGTTAAAATAGGATTATGGAGCAAAGGCCTTTACAATGGTACTAAATATTGCTTGCAAAGATTTCTGTACCACTAAAAAAAGAAATCACAATAAACACATATGTGTATACAGTCAGGAAAAACTGTTATATATCTAAATATTCAAAAAATGACAAAAATAAGAGGTAGAGAAGGAATTGCCATCTATCACATGGATGTGTGTGATCAACTTCAGTTTAAAACATTCAGCTTTATCATAATCGGTGAATGATACAGCAAACTGTATTTTTCATATATATTTTTGAAGCAATTCTCTTGAACAGGTTCTTCAGTAAGAAAAGAATTATCAATTACATATATCACATATTTCTTTTTCTAAAGTTTTGTGGGGCCTGGTTGTGGAAAGGGAGCTGTGGTTTTGGTGCATTAAACATGACAGCTAGAGACAAAGTGTGAATGAATGTAGCCTTTGTTGTCTTTTCCTAGCGCTACCTTGTGCACGCGCAGGGGGAGGAGGTGCCATTTCATGTGTGGTGGGGTGGCGACAAGAAAACATATACACACCAAAATGATTAGACAACCACTAAATAACCACTATCAGATCCCAATTCAAAAATCCATCCCATCAGACATAGAGACAACTGAAACTAAACTTCCCAGCTACGTACAGGTTTCAATTTCTAGTCTGCATTCTGGAAGCCATACATCTCTCCAACATTACAAACACTGTTTCAACATATTATGAGACCCTTCACAGCCAAGATGCAACATCCATACCGATGGCACTAATCTCACTTCCCCTGAACTCACCCTACAGAAATATACATACATCATCACTAGACTTTATGACCTGTGGTCCTGCCTGGTGGACATGGTCATCTTCTTAAATGCTCATTTGCCCCATAGAAGGTACTTCTGGAGCTAAAAAGTAAGGTATATATAAAAGTATATAAATATATATGTAGCATTTATGGATCTGGAGAAGGCATATGATAGAGTTGATAGAGATGCTCTGTGGAAGGTATTAAGAATATATGGTGTGGGAGGCAAGTTGTTAGAAGCAGTGAAAAGTTTTTATCGAGGATGTAAGGCATGTGTACGTGTAGGAAGAGAGGAAGGTGATTGGTTCTCAGTGAATGTAGGTTTGCGGCAGGGGTGTGTGATGTCTCCATGGTTGTTTAATTTGTTTATGGATGGGGTTGTTAGGGAGGTGAATGCAAGAGTTTTGGAAAGAGGGGCAAGTATGAAGTCTGTTGGGGATGAGAGAGCTTGGGAAGTGAGTCAGTTGTTGTTCGCTGATGATACAGCGCTGGTGGCTGATTCATGTGAGAAGCTGCAGAAGCTGGTGACTGAGTTTGGTAAAGTGTGTGAAAGAAGAAAGTTAAGAGTAAATGTGAATAAGAGCAAGGTTATTAGGTACAGTAGGGTTGAGGGTCAAGTCAATTGGGAGGTAAGTTTGAATGGAGAAAAACTGGAGGAAGTAAAGTGTTTTAGATATCTGGGAGTGGATCTGGCAGCGGATGGAACCATGGAAGCGGAAGTGGATCATAGAGTGGGGGAGGGGGCGAAAATCCTGGGAGCCTTGAAGAATGTGTGGAAGTCGAGAACATTATCTCAGAAAACAAAAATGGGTATGTTTGAAGGAATAACAATGCTGTATGGTTGCGAGACGTGGGCTATGGATAGAGTTGTGCGCAGGAGGATGGATGTGCTGGAAATGAGATGTTTGAGGACAATGTGTGGTGTGAGGTCGTTTGATCGAGTAAGTAACGTAAGGGTAAGAGAGATGTGTGGAAATAAAAAGAGCGTGGTTGAGAGAGCAGAAGAGGGTGTTTTGAAATGGTTTGGGCACATGGAGAGAATGAGTGAGGAAAGACTGACCAAGAGGATATATGTGTCAGAGGTGGAGGGAACGAGAAGTGGGAGACTAAATTGGAGGTGGAAAGATGGAGTGAAAAAGATTTTGTGTGATCGGGGCCTGAACATGCAGGAGGGTGAAAGGAGGGCAAGGAATAGAGTGAATTGGATCGATCTGGTATGCCGGGGTTGACGTGCTGTCAGTGGATTGAATCAGGGCATGTGAAGCATCTGGGGTAAACCATGGAAAGCTGTGTAGGTATGTATATTTGCGTGTGTGGACGTATGTATATACATGTGTATGGGGGTGGGTTGGGCCATTTCTTTCGTCTGTTTCCTTGCGCTACCTCGCAAACGCAGGAGACAGCGGCAAAAAAAAAAAAAAACAATAAAACAATAAAACATTTTTTCATATTAATCATCAAAACTAAAATACAATCACTATAATCAAATTTCTAATTCACTATAAAATACATTATCCTGGGAAGGTCTGTTAGTAATCCAAGATTAAGAAAACAATCTAGGAATGAATATGCTAAAGGCTGATGTCAAACATTAAATTTCTCTACAAGTTGTACTTTCAAATGATTAGTAAATTCATTATAATTCTCTGAAAACTTGGGAAGATGGAAGAATGAAACTAAAAAAAATCATAACTACAAAACTCATGGTTACTTTATAATGAAGATCCTAATTTACATAATCATAATCAAAATAAAGGTAAGCCTAATATACAGAATCAATAAAGCACAACAAACCTTTCATATGAAGACGGATCTCATTATCAATGGCAACAAGAGAATCTGGCAATGGTCCAACAGGAATCAGACATTGGTTGTCACATCTCCAAGCCAGCTCCAGCAGTATGGACACAAGATGCTGTGGAGAGTAAGACAAATAATATTTACCTTTCAATTCCATCAACTCTCATTTGTTACCTTCCACAGTAAAACCCAAGTTCAAATATCTAATAATTCTGAGGTAAATAATAACTAAATACTCAAGAGATTTTGCTGACCACAAAACTACGTACTTGTAAATTCATACATACAATGCCAAATTTAAGTCATGCTCTACTGCTCTTGGAGTGTTAGACGAGAAAAATTATCAAAGAATCATCATCATTTAAGTAACTCTGTTGTTCCACTGTCTACCCCTTAGGTAACTAAATCAATTCTCAATGACCATAATAAATAAAGAACCCCAAACCATCACACTGTCTAGATGTTCAAAATTCTTTTATGGTGTACTTAATATGAATCTGTCACTGCCTGGTATATGCTGCCCTCATGATCATGTCGGTCAAGTCACATGAAATTTGAAATCATAAGTCTGAAGGACTTTTCATCATTGTCTGAGTTCTAAAAATCTAATTCAAACCTCATGTGCACTCAACAAGGGATTCTTTACAATGGAATGCCAGAAGTATTTCAAGCCATTATGTAAGCAAGAGTGAGCTGTAAATGCAGAGACATTTTTAGCACTTTCTGACTATATTCTTTAACTTTTCCTGCCACTGATGTTAGATTTATGCCCACTTGTTTCTTCATTAAAGTAAAAGTTTTCAAAGAAGTTTTTCAGGGCTGTCCAAACTATGATTTTAAAGATAGCTTGAATTCTGTCCCTCTCCCTCTGTATCTCTTCCCCTTAGTAAAGTTTCATATACTTTTTTTTTTCTCTTTTTTTTTTTTGCTTTGTCGCTGTCTCCCACGTTTGCGAGGTAGCGCAAGGAAACAGACGAAAGAAATGGCCCAACCCACCCCCATACACATGTATATACATACATCCACACACGCAAATATACATACCTACACAGCTTTCCATGGTTTACCCATAGCGCTTCACATGCCCTGATTCAATCCACTGACAGCACGTCAACCCCGGTATACCACATCGATCCAATTCACTCTATTCCTTGCCCTCCTTTCACCCTCCTGCATGTTCAGGCCCCGATCACACAAAATCTTTTTCACTCCATCTTTCCACCTCCAATTTGGTCTCCCACTTCTCGTTCCCTCCACCTCTGACACATATATCCTCTTGGTCAATCTTTCCTCACTCATTCTCTCCATGTGCCCAAACCATTTCAAAACACCCTCTTCTGCTCTCTCATCCACGCTCTTTTTATTTCCACACATCTCTCTTACCCTTACGTTACTTACTCAATCAAACCACCTCACACCACACATTGTCCTCAAACATCTCATTTCCAGCACATCCATCCTCCTGCGCACAACTCTATCCATAGCCCACGCCTCGCAACCATACAACATTGTTATTCCTTCAAACATACCCATTTTTGCTTTCCGAGATAATGTTCTCGACTTCCACACATTCTTCAAGGCTCCCAGGATTTTCGCCCCCCTCCCCCACCCTATGATCCACTTCCGCTTCCATGGTTCCATCCGCTGCCAGATCCATTCCCAGATATCTAAAACACTTTACTTCCTCCAGTATTTCTCCATTCAAACTTACCTCCCACTTGACTTGACTCTCAACCCTACTGTACCAAATAACCTTGCTCTTATTCACATTTACTCTTAACTTTCTTCTTTCACACACTTTACCAAACTCAGTCACCAGCTTCTGCAGTTTCTCACATGAATCAGCCACCAGTGCTGTATCATCAGCAAACAACAACTGACTCACTTCCCAAGCTCTCTCATCCCCAACAGACTTCATACTTGCCCCTCTTTCCAAAACTCTTTTACCTTGAATATTAAGATATATTTACCTGTTAGCTAATATCTATCTATCTAACTATCTATATTTCTGATGCCCATTCCCTTTGGGGACTCTCTCAAGGGGGTAACCATGAAAAAAAAGTCTCCATAGCCGAGATCTCCAGTACTGCTTCTTAGCCTTTAATAACTCACTCTTGACAGGCAAAGGGCAACTCTAGAGCAGCGTTTTCCGAGGATCCTACCTGATGTTCCTCATGACAACTAACAAATATTCCAACCTGCTACTTCTACCTAATGCTCCTACCTACCACCTTATGTTTCAACCTAATGTTCCTATTTACTAATTCTACCTATTGCTCCTACCATTTTGTCAAAATGCAAGGCTAGCCCATTGTGCTCACTGCACGAAAATCTAGTTGTGAAGAATAAGTTGTGTCCCCTACACTTTTTCTCCTTTCTTTTCAATGATTTCCTCTCCACAAATAATCAAATGCACTCATATGCTCATGACAACACTGCATTCATCCACGTCCTTCAATTTTGTTCCTTCCTCTCTCACTCAATCTGCATCCATCTTGACAAAACTTCCTCAATAAACTCAGACTCGGACAGGATATCTCAGTGGGGTAGACAAAATCTAGTTTAACACCTCCAAGACCCAGTTTCTAACCATCTCTCTATTGATAAGTCCTCACAACTCTTGTCTCTCCTTTGATGGTTCTGTAATTCCACCTCTTGACTCAATGAACATACTTGGTATTACAGTAAAATCAACTCTTCTTGGAAACCCTATATTATGGGAATAGCTAAGTGTGCCTCTAAGAAACTGGGTGTCTGTTTAGATGTCAAAACTCCTTTTCTTCTGAACAGTTGCTCTGTTTACACAAAAGATTGATTTGTCTTTGTATGGAGTACCGCTCTCACATCTGGGGTGGTTCTAGCTCTGCATTCATACTCGACAGATCTGAGTCGATAGTGGCCCTACTTTTAAACTGTCTCAAGCTAACTTCCAAACTTGACCCTCTTGCTTGCTCTACGCTGCAATGTTGGTTCACTCTCCCTCTTCTATAGGTATCACTTTAGTTTTTGTTCCTGAAAACTGGCTGCTTGTGTGCCCCCACCCCTAGCTAGACCACGCAATACTCAGCATGCTGCTGCATCACATGATAAGTGTGTGGTTATCAGTAACTCAAGGATGGGTGTTTTTGATAACTGCTTCTTTCTCCACACCGTGATGATTTGGAACTCTCTATCTTCTCATGTCTTTCTCAATATATATGACCTGGCACATTTCAAAAGACAGGTTTTTCACTTTTCAAAAATTTGTAATTACTTTCCCATGTCTCTTTCTTTTCCCTTTCATAATTCTCTATATTTCAAATAAGGCCCAGCCTTGATGTGGACTTTTGTCCATGACTGGAGCCTTAAGAAAAAGTGATGAATAGTTACAGAAATACAGTGGCTAACATATCAGATAGCCTAACTAACAAAAAACTGAGCTGTTCACTTGCATAGGTACACACTTGTTCAAGAACTGTTTGAGAAGTTCATAAAGGTAGATATAGGACTGTTCTTATATCTGTCTGTACAAGCTCACCTTGATGGGAGTTCCCAGAAGGAAAGGACATCAGAGATAAAAATAAGAAAATTGTGAAAACTGAGAGGAAGATTTACACTTTTCTTTCTAAACAATATAGCCACAGTGCTGAAAAATCACTCTGAAAACTGATTTTCAAACATATAAACCTGCAAAAAAAATCATGGAAATGTGGTCAAATCATGCAATTTGTGAAAAATATGTATTTAAAAACTTACTGCTAAACACTGCCTTATGACTGGGGAAGCTGACTGCATGGATACCCATAGGTTAAGTAGTTGCTTGACAGGGGTGGTTAATACTGAAGGATTCCTTGAATGACCCCAAAATACCCGCCAACTCAAAAGCTCTGTAACAGCCTCCCTGTAAATTCAATTGATATTAATCAAAAGATATCATAATCAAGTCTTAGCTAAAGACACTTCATAATATATATATATATATATATATATATATATATATATATATATATATATATATATATATATATACATATATTCATGTGAGAAACTGCAGAAGCTGGTGACTGAGTTTGGTAAAGTGTGTGAAAGAAGAAAGTTAAGAGTAAATGTGAATAAGAGCAAGGTTATTAGGTACAGTAGGGTTGAGGGTCAAGTCAATTGGGAGGTGAGTTTGAATGGAGAAAAACTGGAGGAAGTGAAGTGTTTTAGATATCTGGGAGTGGATCTGGCAGCAGATGGAACCATGGAAGCGGAAGTGGATCATAGGGTGGGGGAGGGGGCGAAAATTCTGGGAGCCTTGAAGAATGTGTGGAAGTCGAGAACATTATCTCGGAAAGCAAAAATGGGTATGTTTGAAGGAATAGTGGTTCCAACAATGTTGTATGGTTGCGAGGCGTGGACTATGGATAGAGTTGTGCGCAGGAGGATGGATGTGCTGGAAATGAGATGTTTGAGGACAATGTGTGGTGTGAGGTGGTTTGATCGAGTAAGTAACGTAAGGGTAAGAGAGATGTGTGGAAATAAAAAGAGCGTGGTTGAGAGAGCAGAAGAGGGTGTTTTGAAATGGTTTGGGCACATGGAGAGAATGAGTGAGGAAAGATTGACCAAGAGGATATATGTGTCGGAGGTGGAGGGAACGAGGAGAAGAGGGAGACCAAATTGGAGGTGGAAAGATGGAGTGAAAAAGATTTTGTGTGATCGGGGCCTGAACATGCAGGAGGGTGTAAGGAGGGCAAGGAATAGAGTGAATTGGAGCGATGTGGTATACAGGGGTTGACGTGCTGTCAGTGGAGTGAATCAGGGCATGTGAGGCGTCTGGGGTGACCATGGAAAGCTGTGTAGGTATGTATACTCGTGCGTGGACATGTTGTATGTACATGTGTATGGGGGGGGGGGGTGGGGCCATTTCTTTCGTCTGTTTCCTTGCGCTACCTCGCAGACGCGGGAGACAGCGACAAAGTATAAAAATAAAAAAAAAAAAAAAAAAAAATATATATATATATATATATATATATATATCTTTCTTTCTTTCTTTCAAACTATTCGCCATTTCCCGCATTAGCGAGGTAGCGTTAAGAACAGAGGACTGGGCCTTTGAGGGAATACCCTCACCTGGCCCAATTCTCTGTTCCATCTTTTGGAAAATTAAAAAAAAAATATATATATATATATATATATATATATTTATATATATATATATATATATATATATATATATATATATATTCATGTGAGAAACTGCAGAAGCTGGTGACTGAGTTTGGTAAAGTGTGTGAAAGAGGAAAGTTAAGAGTAAATGTGAATAAGAGCAAGGTTATTAGGTACAGTAGGGTTGAGGGTCAAGTCAATTGGGAGGTGAGTTTGAATGGAGAAAAACTGGAGGAAGTGAAGTGTTTTAGATATCTGGGAGTGGATCTGGCAGCAGATGGAACCATGGAAGCGGAAGTGGATCATAGGGTGGGGGAGGGGGCGAAAATTCTGGGAGCCTTGAAAAATGTGTGGAAGTCGAGAACATTATCCCGGAAAGCAAAAATGGGTATGTTTGAAGGAATAGTAGTTCCAACAATGTTGTATGGTTGTGAGGCGTGGGCTATGGATAGAGTTGTGCGCAGGAGGATGGATGTGCTGGAAATGAGATGTTTGAGGACAATGTGTGGTGTGAGGTGGTTTGATCGAGTAAGTAACGTAAGGGTAAGAGAGATGTGTGGAAATAAAAAGAGCGTGGTTGAGAGAGCAGAAGAGGGTGTTTTGAAATGGTTTGGGCACATGGAGAGAATGAGTGAGGAAAGATTGACCAAGAGGATATATGTGTCGGAGGTGAAGGGAACGAGGAGAAGAGGGAGACCAAATTGGAGGTGGAAAGATGGAGTGAAAAGGATTTTGTGTGATCGGGGCCTGAACATGCAGGAGGGTGAAAGGAGGGCAAGGAATAGAGTGAATTGGAGCGATGTGGTATACAGGGGTTGACGTGCTGTCAGTGGATTGAATCAAGGCATGTGAAGCGTCCGGGGTAAACCATGGAAAGCTGTGTAGGTATGTATATTTGCGTGTGTGGACGTGTGTATGTACATGTGTATGGGGGGGGTTGGGCCATTTCTTTCGTCTGTTTCCTTGCGCTACCTCGCAAACGCGGGAGACAGCGACAAAGTATAAAAAAAAAAAAAAAATATATATATAGATATATTAACAAGGATGTAAACCATGGAAAGTTCTGTGGGGTCTGGATGTGGAAAGGGAGCTGTGGTTTCGGTGCAATACACATGACAGCTAGAGACTGAGTGTAAATGAATGTGGCCTTCGTTGTCTTTTCCTAGCGCTACCTCACACGCACCCCACAGGGGGAAGGGGGTGCCATTTCATGTGTGGCGACAAGAATGGATGAAGGCAGCAAGTATGAATATGTACATGTGTATATATATGTATATATATATGAATGTTGGGGTGAAGAAGGTGGTGAGAGTAAGTGAGCTTGGGAAGGAGACCTGTGTGGGGAAGTACCAGGAGAGACTGTGTACAGAATGGAAGAAGGTGAGAACAATGGAAGTAAGGGGAGTGGGGGAGGAATGGGATGTATTTAGGGAATCAGTGATGGATTGCGCAAAAGATGCTTGTGGCATGAGAAGAGTGGGAGGTGGGCTGTTTAGAAAGGGTAGTGAGTGGTGGGATGAAGAAGTAAGAGTATTAGTGAAAGAGAAGAGAGAGGCATTTGGACGATTTTTGCAGGGAAAAAATGCAATTGAGTGGGAGAAGTATAAAAGAAAGAGACAGGAGGTCAAGAGAAAGGTGCAAGAGGTGAAAAAAAAGGGCAAATGAGAGTTGGGGTGAGAGACTATCAGTAAATTTTAGGGAAAATAAAAAGATGTTCTGGAAGGAGGTAAATAGGGTGCGTAAGACAAGGGAGCAAATGGGAACTTCAGTGAAGGGCGTAAATGGGGAGGTGATAACAAGTAGCGGTGATGTGAGAAGGAGATGGAATGAGTATTTTGAAGGTTTGTTGAATGTGTCTGATGACAGAGTGGCAGATATAGGGTGTTTTGGTCGAGGTGGTGTGCAAAGTGAGAGGGTTAGGGAAAATGATTTGGTAAACAGAGAAGAGGTAGTAAAAGCTTTGCGGAAGATGAAAGCCGGCAAGGCAGCAGGTTTGGATGGTATTGCAGTGGAATTTATTAAGAAAGGGGGTGACTGTATTGTTGACTGGTTGGTAAGGTTATTTAATGTATGTATGACTCATGGTGAGGTGCCTGAGGATTGGCGGAATGCGTGCATAGTGCCATTGTACAAAGGCAAAGGGGATAAGAGTGAGTGCTCAAATTACAGAGGTATAAGTTTGTTGAGTATTCCTGGTAAATTATATGGTAGGGTATTGATTGAGAGGGTGAAGGCATGTACAGAGCATCAGATTGGGGAAGAGCAGTGCGGTTTCAGAAGTGGTAGAGGATGTGTGGATCAGGTGTTTGCTTTGAAGAATGTATGTGAGAAATACTTAGAAAAGCAAATGGATTTGTATGTAGCATTTATGGATCTGGAGAAGGCATATGATAGAGTTGATAGAGATGCTCTGTGGAAGGTATTAAGAATATATGGTGTGGGAGGCAAGTTGTTAGAAGCAGTGAAAAGTTTTTATCGAGGATGTAAGGCATGTGTACGTGTAGGAAGAGAGGAAAGTGATTGGTTCTCAGTGAATGTAGGTTTGCGGCAGGGGTGTGTGATGTCTCCATGGTTGTTTAATTTGTTTATGGATGGGGTTGTAAGGGAGGTAAATGCAAGAGTCCTGGAAAGAGGGGCAAGTATGAAGTCTGTTGGGGATGAGAGAGCTTGGGAAGTGAGTCAGTTGTTGTTCGCTGATGATACAGCGCTGGTGGCTGATTCATGTGAGAAACTGCAGAAGCTGGTGACTGAGTTTGGTAAAGTGTGTGGAAGAAGAAAGTTGAGAGTAAATGTGAATAAGAGCAAGGTTATTAGGTACAGTAGGGGTGAGGGTCAAGTCAATTGGGAGGTGAGTTTGAATGGAGAAAAACTGGAGGAAGTGAAGTGTTTTAGATATCTGGGAGTGGATCTGTCAGCGGATGGAACCATGGAAGCGGAAGTGGATCATAGGGTGGGGGAGGGGGCGAAAATTTTGGGAGCCTTGAAAAATGTGTGGAAGTCGAGAACACTATCTCGGAAAGCAAAAATGGGTATGTTTGAGGGAATAGTGGTTCCAACAATGTTGTATGGTTGCGAGGCGTGGGCTATGGATAGAGATGTGCGCAGGAGGATGGATGTGCTGGAAATGAGATGTTTGAGGACAATGTGTGGTGTGAGGTGGTTTGATCGAGTAAGTAACGTAAGGGTGAGAAAGATGTGTGGAAATAAAAAGAGCGTGGTTGAGAGAGCAGAAGAGGGTGTTTTGAAATGGTTTGGGCACATGGAGAGAATGAGTGAGGAGAGATTGACCAAGAGGATATATGTGTCGGAGGTGGAGGGAACGAGGAGAAGAGGGAGACCAAATTGGAGGTGGAAAGATGGAGTGAAAAAGATTTTGTGTGATCGGGGCCTGAACATGCAGGAGGGTGAAAGGAGGGCAAGAAATAGAGTGAAGTGGAGTCATGTGGTATACAGGGGTTGACGTGCTGTCAGTGGATTGAAGCAAGGCATGTGAAGCGTCTGGGGTAAACCATGGAAAGCTGTGTAGGTATGTATATTTGCGTGTGTGGACGTGTGTATGTACATGTGTATGGGGGGGGGGGGGCCATTTCTTTCGTCTGTTTCCTTGCGCTACCTCGCAAACGCGGGAGACAGCGACAAAGTATAAAAAAAAAAAAAAAAAAAAAAAAAAGTTTGTTGAGTATTCCTGGTAAATTATATGGGAGGGTACTGATTGAGAGGGTGAAGGCATGTACAGAAGATCGGATTGGGGAAGAGCAGTGTGGTTTCAGAAGTGGTAGAGGATGTGTGGATCAGGTGTTTGCTTTGAAGAATGTATGTGAGAAATACTTAGAAAAGCAAATGGATTTGTATGTAGCATTTATGGATCTGGAGAAGGCATATGATAGAGTTGATAGAGATGCTCTGTGGAAGGTATTAAGAATATATGGTGTGGGAGGAAAGTTATTAGAAGCAGTGAAAAGTTTTTATCGAGGATGTAAGGCATGTGTACGTGTAGGAAGAGAGGAAAGTGATTGGTTCTCAGTGAATGTAGGTTTGCGGCAGGGGTGTGTGATGTCTCCATGGTTGTTTAATTTGTTTATGGATGGGGTTGTTAGGGAGGTAAATGCAAGAGTTTTGGAAAGAGGGGCAAGTATGAAGTCTGTTGGGGATGAGAGAGCTTGGGAAGTGAGTCAGTTGTTGTTCGCTGATGATACAGCGCTGGTGGCTGATTCATGTGAGAAACTGCAGAAGCTGGTGACTGAGTTTGGAAAAGTGTGTGGAAGAAGAAAGTTAAGAGTAAATGTGAATAAGAGCAAGGTAATTAGGTACAGTAGGGTTGAGGGTCAAGTCAATTGGGAGGTGAGTTTGAATGGAGAAAAACTGGAGGAAGTGAAGTGTTTTAGATATCTGGGAGTGGATCTGGCAGCGGATGGAACCATGGAAGCGGAAGTGGATCATAGGGTGGGGGAGGGGGCGAAAATCCTGGGGGCCTTGAAGAATGTGTGGAAGTCGAGAACATTATCTCGGAAAGCAAAAATGGGTATGTTTGAAGGAATAGTGGTTCCAACAATGTTGTATGGTTGCGAGGCGTGGGCTATGGATAGAGTTGTGCGCAGAAGGATGGATGTGCTGGAAATGAGATGTTTGAGGACAATGTGTGGTGTGAGGTGGTTTGATCGAGTGAGTAACGTAAGGGTAAGAGAGATGTGTGGATATAAAAAGAGCGTGGTTGAGAGAGCAGAAGAGGGTGTTTTGAAGTGGTTTGGGCACATGGAGAGGATGAGTGAGGAAAGATTGACCAAGAGGATATATGTGTCGGAGGTGGAGGGAACAATGAGAAGAGGGAGACCAAATTGGAGGTGGAAAGATGGAGTGAAAAAGATTTTGTGTGATCGGGGCCTGAACATGCAGGAGGGTGAAAGGAGGGCAAGGAATAGAGTGAATTGGAGCGATGTGGTATACCGGGGTTGACGTGCTGTCAGTGGATTGAAGCAGGGCATGTGAAGCGTCTGGGGTAAACCATGGAAAGCTGTGTAGGTATGTATATTTGCGTGTGTGGACGTATGTATATACATGTGTATGGGGGGGGTTGGGCCATTTCTTTAGTCTGTTTCCTTGCGCTACCTCGCAAATGCGGGAGACAGCGACAAAGTATAATAAAAAACGACAGGAATGGATGAAGGCAGCAAGTACGAATATGTACATGTGTATATATATGTATATGTCTGTGTATGTATATGTATGTATACGTTGAAATGTATAGGTATGTATATGTGTGTGTGTGTGTGTGTGTGTGTGTGTGTGTGTGTGTGTGTGTGTGTGGGCATGTATGTATATACATGTGTATGTGGGTGGGTTGAACAAAGTATAATAAATAAATAAATAAAGTAAATATTCTATTTATCATACTTTGTCGATGTCTCCCACGTTAGCAAGGTAGCGCAGTGAAACAGATGAATGGCCCAAACCACCCACATACACACCTATATACACAAACGCCTACACATGCACATATACATACCTATAAATTTCAACGAATACCTACATATACATATGTGCGAAAGAGAGACTTTTGGATGTTAATGTGCTGAGAGGTGCAACTGGAGGGATGTCTGATCATTATCTTGTGGAGGCAAAGGTGAAGATTTGTATGGGTTTTCAGAAAAGAAGAGTGAATGTTGGGGTGAAGAGGGTGGTGAGAGTAAGTGAGCTTGGGAAGGAGACCTGTGTGAGGAAGTACCAGGAGAGACTGAGTACAGAATGGAAAAAGGTGAGAACAATGGAAGTAAGGGGAGTGGGGGAGGAATGAGATGTATTTAGGGAATCAGTGATGGATTGCGCAAAAGATGCTTGTGGCATGAGAAGAGTGGGAGGTGGGTTGATTAGAAAGGGTAGTGAGTGGTGGGATGAAGAAGTAAGAGTATTAGTGAAAGAGAAGAGAGAGGCATTTGGACGATTTTTGCAGGGAAAAAATGCAATTGAGTGGGAGATGTATAAAAGAAAGAGACAGGAGGTCAAGAGAAAGGTGCAAGAGGCGAAAAAAAGGGCAAATGAGAGTTGGGGTGAGAGAGTATCATTAAATTTTAGGGAGAATAAAAAGATGTTCTGGAAGGAGGTAAATAAAGTGCGTAAGACAAGGGAGCAAATGGGAACTTCAGTGAAGGGCGCAAATGGGGAGGTGATAACAAGTAGTGGTGATGTGAGAAGGAGATGGAGTGAGTATTTTGAAGGTTTGTTGAATGTGTTTGATGATAGAGTGGCAGATATAGGGCGTTTTGGTCGAGGTGGTGTGCAAAGTGAGAGGGTTAGGGAAAATGATTTGGTAAACAGAGAATAGGTAGTGAAAGCTTTGCGGAAGATGAAAGCCGGCAAGGCAGCAGGTTTGGATGGTATTGCAGTGGAATTTATTAAAAAAGGGGGTGACTGTATTGTTGACTGGTTGGTAAGGTTATTTAATGTATGTATGACTCATGGTGAGGTGCCTGAGGATTGGCGGAATGCGTGCATAGTGCCATTGTACAAAGGCAAAGGGGATAAGAGTGAGTGCTCAAATTACAGAGGTATAAGTTTGATGAGTATTCCTGGTAAATTATATGGGAGGGTATTGATTGAGAGGGTGAAGGCATGTACAGAGCATCAGATTGGGGAAGAGCAGTGTGGTTTCAGAAGTGGTAGAGGATGTGTGGATCAGGTGTTTGCTTTGAAGAATGTATGTGAGAAATACTTAGAAAAGCAAATGGATTTGTATGTAGCATTTATGGATCTGGAGAAGGCATATGATAGAGTTGATAGAGATGCTCTGTGGAAGGTATTAAGAATATATGATGTGGGAGGAAAGTTGTTAGAAGCAGTGAAAAGTTTTTATCGAGGATGTAAGGCATGTGTACGTGTAGGAAGAGAGGAAAATGACTGGTTCTCAGTGAATGTAGGTTTGCGGCAGGGGTGTGTGATGTCTCCATGGTTGTTTAATTTGTTTATGGATGGGGTTGTTAGGGAGGTAAATGCAAGAGTTTTGGAAAGAGGGGCAAGTATGAAGTCTGTTGGGGATGAGAGAGCTTGGGAAGTGAGTCAGTTGTTGTTCGCTGATGATACAGCGCTGGTGGCTGATTCATGTGAGAAACTGCAGAAGCTGGTGACTGAGTTTGGTAAAGTGTGTGGAAGAAGAAAGTTAAGAGTAAATGTGAAAAAGAGCAAGGTTATTAGGTACAGTAGGGTTGAGGATCAAGTCAATTGGGATGTGAGTTTGAATGGAGAAAAACTGGAGGAAGTGAAGTGTTTTAGATATCTGGGAGTGGATCTGGCAGCGGATGGAAACATGGAAGCGGAAGTGGATCATAGGGTGGGGGAGGGGGCGAAAATTCTGGGGGCCTTGAAAAATGTGTGGAAGTCGAGAACATTATCTCGGAAAGCAAAAATGGGTATGTTTGAGGGAATAGTGGTTCCAACAATGTTGTATGGTTGCGAGGCGTGGGCTATGGATAGAGTTGTGCGCAGGAGGATGGATGTGCTGGAAATGAGATGTTTGAGGACAATGTGTGGTGTGAGGTGGTTTGATCGAGTGAGTAACGTAAGGGTAAGAGAGATGTGTGGAAATAAAAAGAGCGTGGTTGAGAGAGCAGAAGAGGGTGTTTTGAAGTGGTTTGGGCACATGGAGAGAATGAGTGAGGAAAGATTGACCAAGAGGATATATGTGTCGGAGGTGGAGGGAACGAGGAGAAGAGGGAGACCAAATTGGAGGTGGAAAGATGGAGTGAAAAAGATCTTGTGTGATCGGGGCCTGAACATGCAGGAGGGTGAGAGGAGGGCAAGGAATAGAGTAAATTGGAGCGATGTGGTATACCGGGGTTGACGTGCTGTCAGTGGATTGAATCAGGGCATGTGAAGCGTCTGGGGTAAACCATGGAAAGCTGTGTAGGTGTGTACATTTGCGTGTGTGGACGTATGTATATACATGTGTGTGGGGGGGGGGTTGGGCCATTTCTTTCGTCTGTTTCCTTGCGCTACCTCGCAAACGCGGGAGACAGCAACAAAGTATAATAAAAAAAAATAACATAAAGACATATACATAAATACACATTTTAGAAAGGATCACAATTTTGCGCGTGATCAAGTATATTCCTATGAGTCCATAGGGAAAATGAAACACGATAAGTTCCCAAGTGCACTTTTGTGTAATAATCACATCATCAGGGGAGACACAAGAGAGAAATATAGCAGTCAATTGATATACAACGAAGAGACATAATTAGGATGCCATTTGGTAAACATGCGATTGTCCAAGGCAGACAACAAGCGTATCATAAACTTATTACGTGGACAAGGTGAACTGTTTACAAATCTTATCAACAATTTGTAAAGACCATCACTAATATCAAGATTGTAATTCTTTGTGTATCTAATAATAGAAGATTCAATGATATTTCTCATGGTAATAGAGTTAGAGTAAATAACTGAGATGGCATTACTCCAGTCAATACAATGATCATAGTTTTTAACGTGATTAAACAAGGCATTTGATCCTTGTCCCATTCTCATACTATATTTATGTTGCTTAAGTCTAACAGAAAGATCCTTACCAGTCTGCCCAACATAAAACTTATCACAATTTCTACATGGCACTTTATAGATGCACCCAGGAGAATTTTCTGGTGAATTCCTGATTAAGATATTCTTTATAGTATTATTGTTGCTGAAGGCAACATTTACATTAAAGGATTTCAGCAACATGGGAAGTAAGGTAATCTTGTGGATGTCTGTGCTGAGAGGGATTTATTCCTTGCAAACACCTAACAACTTGGGCTTGATGTCACTTCCTGTCCACTTCCCTCATCAAGACAGTCGTTTCTACTCACAGATTTTACCTAACACTTGTTTGTTTTTGTTATTTATCTCATTTTTCATTATATGGTCATGCATAATGTACATATGAAAAATGTGATAAACTGACTTTAACAACCAATTTACTCCTAATAAATTCATATGAAAAAATTGAATTTTTCATACATTTCATAAGAAGGGAAGCAGTTCAAACATGATAGAGCTGACATCAGTATGTAGCAGAGCTAAAGTTACTGTGAATCTGGTTAATTTCAACCAACAGCCAATTTTTGCAGTAACAATAGGCTGCTGCTATGCTCAACATTATGGGTTTATGAACACTGGCTATCTTCCAACTCATCTGATAACTTGAACAGTTAAGGTCTTTTTCAAAGTCAGCTGGCATAATCTGAAATGCTTGCCAATCTCCACTCCTGTTCCTCTTAACTGTACAAAAGGTGCATAATTAGGTGCACTATGTCTAAAAGTTGCACAGTACATGTACAAGTTAAAAGGTGTCATTCCATCATAAAAGGAATGATGAAGAGTTGTGATCAATATCCCAAAAATCTGGCACCATCTGATCACAGATATCATCAGCCTTGTGGTGCAGTTCTGAACAGTATTCTGGTGAGAGACAACTGGTATGCATAGCAGACACTATTATAATCTAAAGTATGATGTATTCGTTTAGATATCAAAGACAAAAATCTCACATCAACTAAAGCATGTAACTGCATGGACAAAGGACCTTGAAGCACTTGTACCCATGGATCATTGCAAAGCTCTAAAAAAGATTTGCATACTTAAAAAAGTAGGAAACAAAAAAAATGACTAAAGTAACAAGGCATATGTTTACCAGTTTGTGGTCCATTTTATATCCTCCCTGAATAAGACAATGAAGAACTGGAGGAGTCTTAGAGCATGTTCCCTTTTCCTTGTGCTGTCTTCCACACCAGAACCTGATGAAGATCCATTAAACTCCAAACCTGCATTTATCTGAAGTGTTTCTATCACACTGCGAACAAACTTCCATGCTTGATTACAACCAAGCTCTTCATTCTGTTGAATATGATTTAACAAATGATTCATAAGTCTATAAGCTTATATTACTAGATTACAAGATTTTGATTACATGAAGAAAATCAAGAAATTAAGTTAATCGAGCAGCATCGCATAAAAAAAAGCTAAAATATTAAGAACGCTGACTAAAAATAGATTCACAATTGTATAAATAAATCATAAGAGAACTATATAATCACTAGGATATACATGCTTATATATATCTAAACTATGATATACATACTTATATATCTAATTCCCTGCAAGAGCAGGTAGGATAAACATGCATATATAACTAATTCCCTGCAAGAGCAGGTACCTCTCTATAACTGACATGCTCATGACCCACAGGAAAAGCTGCATAACTTCCCATCATTAAGCAAACACAGAATATGCATCGTACTGCTGAGATCTCACTTTCAGTATTCTACATAATTCTTTCTTCTACATAATTCTTTCTATCTACAGAACTGTCATGATAACATCCTGTCATGAAGTGGCTAGCATCCATAAGTTAGGTTTTTTAGCAAGTTACAGTTGTGAAGTAAAAACAATGTATTTTGTAGTCAACAAAGTCACTTAAAGCATAAGCTCACAGGTGCTAGAAGAAAAGCTGGTGGATCAGCATGAAAAGTAAATGACTTAACCCCTTAACAATGTAGCCCTGAAAATTTTGGGGGCCCCAGCATAGGATTTTATCAAAATATTAAAAAGTATATATCCGTATTGTTGATCAATATGAAATATCGATGGAAAAATCTGTGGGGCCTAGTTATGGAGAGGGAGCTGTGGTTTCAGTGCATTAAACATGACACCTGGGGAGTGGATGTGATCAGATGCGGCCTTTCTTCATCTATTTCTGGCACTATCTACCTAATGGTGATCAAGTATGAAAAAAAAAATTAAGTTAAAAAGAATCTGGGAAGCCTACTTTATTTGGTGCTATACAGACATTCTAAGTCAAAGCCCCATCCAGAGGTGTAGGCTGCATCATCACTGTTGACTTGACAAATTATGTCATCATCTTGGTGCTTGACTATCAATAAACTTAGTCATATAACTCAAACATGTACTTGTTTTTATGTTATAATAACTATTTCTTTATTTTTTTTTTTGCTTTGTCGCTGTCTCCCGTGTTTGCGAGGTAGCGCAAGGAAACAGACGAAAGAAAATGGCCCAACCCACCCCCATACGCATGTATATACATACACGTCCACACAAGCAAATATACATACCTACACGGCTTTCCATGGTTTACCCCAGACGCTTCACATGCCCTGATTCAATCCACTGACAGCACGTCAACCCCGGTACACCACATCGCTCCAATTCACTCTATTCCTTGCCCTCCTTTCACCCTCCTGCATGTTCAGGCCCCGATCACACAAAATCTTTTTCACTCCATCTTTCCACCTCCAATTTGGTCTCCCTCTTCTCCTCGTTCCCTCCACCTCCGACACATATATCCTCTTGGTCAATCTTTCCTCACTCATTCTCTCCATGTGACCAAACCATTTCAAAACACCCTCTTCTGCTCTCTCAACAATGCTCTTTTTATTTCCACACATCTCTCTTACCCTTACGTTACTTACTCGATCAAACCACCTCACACCACACATTGTCCTCAAACATCTCATTTCCAGCACATCCATCCTCCTGCGCACAACTCTATCCATAGCCCACGCCTCGCAACCATACAACATTGTTGGAACCACTATTCCTTCAAACATACCCATTTTTGCTTTCCGAGATAATGTTCTCGACTTCCACACATTCTTCAAGGCTCCCAGAATTTTCGCCCCCTCCCCCACCCTATGATCCACTTCCACTTCCATGGTTCCATCCGCTGCCAGATCCACTCCCAGATATCTAAAACACTTCACTTCCTCCAGTTTTTCTCCATTCAAACTCACCTCCCAATTGACTTGACCCTCAACCCTACTGTACCTAATAACCTTGCTCTTATTCACATTTACTCTTAACTTTCTTCTTTCACACACTTTACCAAACTCAGTCACCAGCTTCTGCAGTTTCTCACATGAATCAGCCTCCAGCGCTGTATCATCAGCGAACAACAACTGACTCACTTCCCAAGCTCTCTCATCCCCAACAGACTTCATACTTGCCCCTCTTTCCAAAACTCTTACATTCACCTCCCTAACAACCCCATCCATAAACAAATAACTATACACAACACAATTCTGAGGAATCTAAACTACATAATACCTCGTGAATAATAAATAATGATTCTGTAAAAATGTTTCACTGTGGACATAAGGTTTTCCTGTAAGATTTATCAATTTAATTTCATATATATCACATTCATTTTGTTTTCTTTACATAATATTATATGGGAGGGTATTGACTGAGAGGGCGAAGGCATGTACAAAGTATCAGATTGGGGAAGAGCAGTGTGGTTTCAGTAGTGATGGAGGATGTGTGGATCAGGTGTTTGCTTTGAAGAAAGTATGTAAGAAATACTTAGAAAAGCACATGGATTTGTATGTAGCATTTATGAATCTACAGAAGGCATATGATAGAGTTAATGGAGATGCTCTGTGGAAGGTATTAAGAATATATGGTGTGGGAGGCAAGTTGCTAGAAGCAGTGAAATGTTTTTATCGAGGATGTAAGGCATGTGTATGAGTAGGAAGAGTGGAGAGTGATGGGTTCTCAGTGAATGTCAGTTTGCGGCAGGGGTGTGTGATGTCTCCATGGTTGTTAAATTTGTTTATGGATGGGGTTGTTAAAGAGGTGAATGCAAGAGTTTTTGGAGAGAGGGGCAAGTAGCAGTCTCTAGTGGATGAGAGGGCTTGGGAAGTGAGTCAATTGTTGTTCGCTGATGATACAGCACTAGTGGCTGATGCGGGTGAGAAACTGCAGAAGCTGGTGACTGAGTTTGGTAAAGTGTGTGAAAGAAGAAAGTTAAGAGTAAATGTGAATAAGAGCAAGGTTATTAGGTACAGTTGGTTGAGGGGCAAGTCAGTTGGGAGGTAAGTTTGAATGGAGAAAATTGGAGGAAGTGAAGTGTTTTAGACATCTGGGAGTGGATTTGGCAGCGGATGGAACCATGGAAGCAGAAGTGAGTCATAGGATGGGTGAAGGGGCGAAAGTTCTGGGAGCATTCAAAAATGTGTGGAAGGTGAGAACATTATCTCGGAAAGCAAAAATGGGTATGTTTGAAGGAATAGTTGTTCCAACAATGTTATATGGTTGCGAGGTGTGGGCTATAGATAGAGTTGTGCGAACGAGGGTGGATGTGATGGAAACGAGATGTTTGAGGACAAAATGTGGTGTGAGGTGGTTTGATTAAGTAATGAAAAGGTAAGAGAGATGTGTGGTAATAAAAAAGAGTGTGGTTGAGAGAGCAGAAGAGGGTGTTTTGAAATGGTTTGCTCACATGGAGAGAATGAGTGAGGAAAGATTGACAAACAGGATATATGTGTCAGAGGTGGAGGGAATGAGGAGAAGTGGGAGACCAAATTGGAGGTGGAAGGATAGAGTGAAAAAGATTTTGAGCAATCGGGGCCTGAACATACAGGAGGGTGAAAGGTGTGCAAAGAATAGATTAAATTGGAACGATGTGGTATACCAGGGTCGATGTGCTGTCAATGAATTGAACCAGGGCATGTGAAGCATTTGAGGTAAACTATGGAAAGTTTTGTGGGGCCTGGATGTGGAAAGGCAGCTGTGGTTTCGGTGCATTATACAAGACAGATAGAGACTGAGTGTGAACGAATGTGGCCTTTGTTGTCTTTTCCTAGCAATACCTCATGTGCAGGCAGGGGGTGCCATTTCATGTGTGGCGGGGTGGCGGTGGAATGGATGAAGGCAGCAAGTATGAATATGTACACACGCAAATATACATACCTACACAGCTTTCCATGGTTTACCCCAGACACTTCACGTGCCCTGATTCAATCCACTGACAGCATGTCAACCCCGGTATACCACATCGATCCAATTCACTCTATTCCTTGCCCTCCTTTCACCCTCCTGCATGTTCAGGCCCCAATCACACAAAATCTTTTTCACTCCATCTTTCCACCTCCAATTTGGTCTCCCACTTCTCCTTGTTCCCTCCACCTCCGACACATATATCCTCTTGGTCAATCTTTCCTCACTCATTCTCTCCATGTGCCCAAACCATTTCAAAACACTCTCTTCTGCTCTCTCAACCACGCTCTTTTTATTTCCACACATCTCTCTTACCCTTACGTTACTTACGCGATCAAACCACCTCACACCACACATTGTCCTCAAACATCTCATTTCCAGCACATCCATCCTCCTGCGCACAACTCTATCCATAGCCCACGCCTCGCAACCATACAACATTGTTGGAACCACTATTCCTTCAAACATACCCATTTTTGCTTTCCGAGATAATGTTCTCGACTTCCACATATTCTTCAAGGCTCCCAGAATTTTCGCCCCCTCCCCTACCTTATGATCCACTTCCGCTTCCATGGTTCCATCCGCTGCCAGATCCACTCCCAGATATCTAAAACACTTTACTTCCTACAGTTTTCCTCCATTCAAACTTACCTCCCAATTGACTTGACCCTCAATCCTACTGTACCTAATAACCTTACTCTTATTCACATTTACTCTTAACTTTCTTCTTTCACACACTTTACCAAACTCAGTCACCAGCTTCTGCAGTTTCTCACATGAATCAGCCACCAGCGCTGTATCATCAGCGAACAACAACTGACTCACTTCCCAAGCTCTCTCATCCCCAACAGACTTCATACTTGCCCCTCTTTCCAAAACTCTTGCATTCACCTCCCTAACAACCCCATCCATAAACAAATCAAACAACCATGGAGACATCACACACCCCTGCCGCAAACCTACATTCACTGAGAACCAATCACTTTCCTCTCTTCCTACACGTACACATGCCTTACATCCTCAATAAAAACTTTTCACTGCTTCTAACAACTTGCCTCCCACACCATACATTCTTAATACCTTCCACAGAGCATCTCTATCAAATATATGTAAATATATGTATGTATACATACATATATATACATACATACTGTATTGTTGACTGGTTGTTAAGGTTATTTAATGTATGTATGACTCATGGTGAGGTGCCTGAGGATTGGCGGAATGCGTGCATAGTGCCATTGTACAAAGGCAAAGGGGATAAGAGTGAGTGCTCAAATTACAGAGGTATAAGTTTGTTGAGTATTCCTGGTAAATTATATGGGAGGGTATTGATTGAGAGGGTGAAGGCATGTACAGAGCATCAGATTGGGGAAGAGCAGTGTGGTTTCAGAAGTGGTAGAGGATGTGTGGATCAGGTGTTTGCTTTGAAGAATGTATGTGAGAAATACTTAGAAAAGCAAATGGATTTGTATGTAGCATTTATGGATCTGGAGAAGGCATATGATAGAGTTGATAGAGATGCTCTGTGGAAGGTATTAAGAATATATGGTGTGGGAGGAAAGTTGTTAGAAGCAGTGAAAAGTTTTTATCGAGGATGTAAGGCATGTGTACGTGTAGGAAGAGAGGAAAGTGATTGGTTCTCAGTGAATGTAGGTTTGCGGCAGGGGTGTGTGATGTCTCCATGGTTGTTTAATTTGTTTATGGATGGGGTTGTTAGGGAGGTAAATGCAAGAGTTTTGGAAAGAGGGGCAAGTATGAAGTCTGTTGGGGATGAGAGAGCTTGGGAAGTGAGTCAGTTGTTGTTCGCTGATGATACAGCACTGGTGGCTCATTCATGTGAGAAACTGCAGAAGCTGGTGACTGAGTTTGGTAAAGTGTGTGGAAGAAGAAAGTTAAGAGTAAATGTGAATAAGAGCAAGGTTATTAGGTACAGTAGGGTTGAGGGTCAAGTCAATTGGGAGGTGAGTTTGAATGGAGAAAAACTGGAGGAAGTGAAGTGTTTTAGATATCTGGGAGTGGATCTGGCAGCGGATGGAACCATGGAAGCAGAAGTGGATCATAGGGTGGGGGAGGGGGCGAAAATTCTGGGGGCCTTGAAGAATGTGTGGAAGTCGAGAACATTATCTCGGAAAGCAAAAATGGGTATGTTTGAAGGAATAGTGGTTCCAACAATGTTGTATGGTTGCGAGGTGTGGGCTATGGATAGAGTTGTGCGCAGGAGGATGGATGTGCTGGAAATGAGATGTTTGAGGACAATGAGTGGTGTGAGGTGGTTTGATCGAGTGAGTAACGTAAGGGTAAGAGAGATGTGTGGAAATAAAAAGAGCGTGGTTGAGAGAGCAGAAGAGGGTGTTTTGAAGTGGTTTGGGCACATGGAGAGGATGAGTGAGGAAAGATTGACCAAGAGGATATATGTGTCGGAGGTGGAGGGAGCAAGGAGAAGAGGGAGACCAAATTGGAGGTGGAAAGATGGAGTGAAAAAGATTTTGTGTGATCGGGGCCTGAACATGCAGGAGGGTGAAAGGAGGGCAAGGAATAGAGTGAATTGGAGCGATGTGGTATACCGGGGTTGACGTGCTGTCAGTGGATTGAATCAAGGCATGTGAAGCGTCTGGGGTAAACCATGGAAAGCTGTGTAGGTATGTATATTTGCGTGTGTGGACGTATGTATATACATGTGTATGGGGGTGGGTTGGGCCATTTCTTTCGTCTGTTTCCTTGCGCTACCTCGCAAACGCGGGAGACAGCAACAAGGTATAAAAAAAAAAAAAAAAAAAAAAAAAATGTATGTATACGTTGAAGTGAAAAGCAAAAGTGGGTATGTTTGAAGGAATAGTGGTTCCAACAATGTTGTATGGTTGCGAGGCGTGGGCTATGGATAGAGTTGTGCGCAGGAGGATGGATGTGCTGGAAATGAGATGTTTGAGGACAATGTGTGGTGTGAGGTGGTTTGATCGAGTGAGTAACGTAAGGGTAAGAGAGATGTGTGGAAATAAAAAGAGCGTGGTTGAGAGAGCAGAAGAGGGTGTTTTGAAGTGGTTTGGGCACATGGAGAGAATGAGTGAGGAAAGATTGACCAAGAGGATATATGTGTCGGAGGTGGAGGGAACGAGGAGAAGAGGGAGACCAAATTGGGGGTGGAAAGATGGAGTGAAAAAGATTTTGTGTGATCGGGGCCTGAACATGCAGGAGGGTGAAAGGAGGGCAAGGAATAGAGTGAATTGGAGCGATGTGGTATACCGGGGTTGACGTGCTGTCAGTGGATTGAATCAAGGCATGTGAAGCGTCTGGGGTAAACCATGGAAAGCTGTGTAGGTATGTATATTTGCGTGTGTGGACGTATGTATATACATGTGTATGGGGGGGGTTGGGCCATTTCTTTCGTCTGCTTCCTTGCGCTACCTCGCAAACGCGGGAGACAGCGACAAAGTATAATAAATATAAAAAAAATAATAAAATACGTTGAAATGTACGGTATAGGTATGTATATGTACGTGTGTGGGCGTTTATGTATATACATGTGTATGTGGGTGGGGTAGGCCATTCTTTCATCTGTTGCCTTGCACTATCTCGCAAACACAGGAGACAGCGACTAAGCATAGAAATAAAAAAAATAACCTATATATAAATATATACCCATACAGTCATTCTAAACCTATTGCATTTGAATTCTACGACAAATAACCTGAAACAGACACATAAAAGTTTCTCAAATTACTCATTCTTCATTAGCATTACCACCTTTCCTTGAATGACAAATTTTATCATTCTGCAAGTCTGGTCTTACATTCTTCATTACATTCTATCAAACTGTTCCATTACCTTTCAACCTTGTCTTGCACAAACCTAATATGGCTAATTATCATCTGCAAAAACGTCTAAAACTTCCATCCTCTCATATTTATATCATCATCATTTACGCCTCACATATCACTATGCCAAAAGAACCTGCATATCTTGAAAATGTTTGGAAGCAAGTTTATATGTTGTGGAAATCAACTTTTAGAAGTGGTCTTTGGCCCCAATCCCACAAAATAGCTAAAATGGCAAGAATGTCTACCTACCAGAGGAAGAAACAAAATAACATTCACCTACATGACAGCAATAAGTTAAGAGAGATCACTGTATGGTTAAAATTTCAGTAATACTAAGCATGACCTCCCATCTCCTGAATTTTATCAGCATAGTGATAATTGTTAAAACCTACATGTCAACATTATATATGCTGTACCCAAATATGGCTGACAGTGGACTGTCTAAGATCTACATTGATCAGATATGGCACAATACTCTCTCACTCTACTTCACTTTTTTTCATACCTGATTACAGTTTCCCACATTAGTGAGGTAGTGCCAAGAACAGACACAAAAATGCCACATCCGCTCATGTCCTTTCTCTAGCTGATATTTGTAATGCACCAAAACCACAGTTCCTTATGCACAACCAGGCCCCAGAGACCTTTCTATGACTAACACTTCACATGCCCTGGTTTAGTCGAATGACAGCACATTAACCCCAGTGTACCACATTGTTCCAATTCACTCTATCATGGTCGCACCTTTCATCCTCCTGCATGTTCAGGCCCTAATTACTTAAAATCTGTTTCAACCCATCTTACATCTAAAAAGTCCCTCTGTTCTCCTTGTTCCTTTCATTTCTAACACACACATCCTCTTTGTCAACCTTTTCCCACAAATTCTTTCCTTTTGTCCAAACCATTTCAGAACGCCCTCTTCCGCTCTCTTAAATACAAATTTTTTTATTACAACACAAATCTCTTACTCTTTCAATACTCACTTGATCAAACCACATCTCCTCACATATTGTCCTCAAACATTTCATTTCCAACACATCCATCTCCATCTTTAGCCCATGCCTCACATCCCTATAATTTTGTTGGGACTCCTATACCCTCAAACATAACCATATTTGCCCTCCTAGATAATGATCTCTCTTTCCACACAGTCTTCAGTATTCCCAGAACCTTCATCCCCTCACCTATCCTAAGAATCACTTTTGCTTCCATGGTCTGTCTGCTGCCATAACCAGGTATCTAAAACACTTCGCTTCCTCCAAGTTTTCTCCATTCAAACTCAGACCCCAACTAATCTGTCCCTCAACCCTACTAGACCTATTAACCTTGCTTTTATTCATACTCACTCTCAACTTCCTCCTTTCACACACTCTTCCAAACTTAGTCACCAACATTTCAGTTTTTCATTAAAATCTACCACTAATGCTGCATCATCAGCTAACAACAAGTGACTCACTTCCCAGGCCCTCTCATCCCCAAAGACTTCAAACTCTCCCCTTTCTCTGACTCATGAACCATTTCCATTCGTATACAGCATATTACCTACTTCTACAGCTAATGTCATTTCTTACACTTAAAAGTATTTATCAATCTGCCTTTATCCATGCTTAACATGCCCTTAAAATAATGCTACTTTATCTTGCTTTGTTAACTACTCCTTTCCTAAAAGCTTTTTCCTCATTTTGCCTCACTCTTCAGGGACTTTTAGTATTATCCCTGACCAAAATGTAAATCTAAACCACAGCTCATCAATATCCAAAGACATCATACACTATAGGAGCAGGAAAGTAAAGAGCTTTCCAAACAAGGAAAGTTCATTAAAAAATTGAATGACAATACAGTACCTGAATGGCAGACTTCAACACCCTGAGGTAATATGTTCGCATATAGGAATTGACAGGAGGATGGAATGTCAAGACACGATATGCAAGTCCTAATGCTCTGGAATGGACGATGCTGAACTGGGTCTGTTGAGAGATTTATTTCATTATAAAACAATTACTACAACTAATAAAACTAAGAGAAATTATCTTATCTCACCTTTAGATCACTAAATAATTTCTGACCTATGGAAGAGTTGTCTGAGCATCTGAAAGAGCACTTGCCTGGCAGGAGCTTAAAATGTTATTATACCCCAAAATGAGAGGTATCCATGAGGACTTATTCCCTCTGACCATCATTCAAAACATGAAGCCAGCAGATACTTGTTCACAGACCAAACTACCTTAAAACAACCTAACCAGACATATGACATCTCAGCATGGAGATGAGGTGATACCAAGCACTATATCACAGACATTAATTTACAACTGCTTATTGATGCTGTTCAGATCTTGCTTGAAATAATCTTTTCTTTCTGGCCTTTAGATTGAGAGCATGAATGGTAAAGCATTCTAATTCTAATGGATATTTCCATGAGGTCCAAATGAACATACTTAAATCTGAGAATGAGAGTACCTGAAGACAAAATGGGTGTCAGGTGCTACACTTTGATGGAATGTTCGTTTTTCATTTTTTCTTTTTCTTATAAGGTGATTCTAAATGGTTTGACTTTAAATAACCAAATACAGCAATGGTTTGACTTTAAATAACCAAATATAGCAATGGTTTGACTTTAAATAACCAAATATTGCAATGGTTTGACTTTAAATAACCAAATTAATTGTTCTTACCTCCAAAATTAATTTCCTTAAAAGGTCTCCAAAGAGCTCAACATGAGGATAAGTGTATGGTGTGATGTTCAGGTACAATGAGTCCAAACCTTGAACTATGATTTCTTGTTCTTTTGAGGTCATGATATGCATTCCAATTGTGTCTTGGTCAATACTTGACTCATAATATGAAGTTTCCTCCACTGTCAACTCTCTGATTTCTGGTGAATAATGAGTATGATTGGGAGAATATAATAGCTGATCACTATCAAAGTCTTCACTATAATCTACTGAATTTACACATTTCAAATCTGAAATATCAGTCAAACAGTGAGTAACATCACAACAATATATACGACTTGCAGTTTTGCTTTTTCTCACAAACTGCACAATACCTTTCTTTAGATCTTCCTTTGCAATTACTAATTTGAAAACAGAAGGATCGTTTGACCTCTTCATGGGTGGATTTAGTTTATTATTGACTTCACTGCCATGTATTTGAGGCTGTTTTGATTTCATCATACCAAATAATTCATCAATTCTTGGACCAATATTAACACGAACATCTTTTACTAACAATGCCAGCTCATATGGTACGTCCTTCAATTTATGAGGCTTTGGACCCGCATATGAAGAGCTCTTGGAATATGTTTCCACCATTCTTAAGTCCTTTCCTTTTCCAAACTTTAGTTCTACAGTATTGGGGCACTTTCTCTCTCCTAAATGTTTATGATATTTCCCTGTACTTCTGTCTTTTCCTTCATCTAAATTAACACAATATATGTCTGTAGTTGTGGAGTCTTTTTTAATTAATTTTGAAAGATATTTCTTTTTGGTTCTACAGTCCTTTCCCTCTCCAAAATCTGAGTGACTTATCTCTGTAGTTCTTAAGTTCTTTTCTTCACCTAAATTTGAAAGATATTTTTCTGTAGTTCTGGAGTCCCTTTTCTTTCCAATATTTGACATGCTTACCTCAATAGTTCTGGGGTCTTTTCCCTCTTTCAAACCCAAATTACTCATATCCATAGTTCTGGGGTCCTTTTCCCTTCTAATATTTGACCAATATGCCCCTATAGTCCTTGAGTCCTTTCTCTCTCTTAAAATTGACTTATGATTAAAGTTAATAGATTCTGAGACTATATCTTCTTTGGTATCAGGTGTTCCCCACTGCTGATTTTCTATTTCTCTTTTGACTCCCTTTATGAAGTATTCACGGTCATTTTTACTAAAAACATTTTGAGGGCTACATTTTTTCCTTATGTCATTTTCAAAATTTCCTACCTCTCCTGTTATTGTGCAATCATTGCTGTCTGATTCCAATATTTCAATTTCATTCACTTTGGTTTTTTCACAAGTTTGAGATACCTCTCCCAGAATTTCTATTTCATTATTGGCTCTCCCACTGCTCATATTTCCTATTTGTTCCTCATTTTGCCCTTTACCTCTTTTCATGTCCCTTGTCTTAATGTTCTGGTAAAAGGGCTTAGGTTCTTTAACTAAGTATTTGGTTACAGATGAATACTTTTCAGGAGAGAATGGAATGCGTTGGTATTTTTTTTTCAGGTTCTTGGCAGATACTTGGCACACTGTGGATGAGACAGGCATTATTTCTCTAGAAGCTTTCTTGAAATGATCCAATTTCACATGCTGATATGATGGAGTAGAGATATTCTGAAAATGAAAAAAATGCATTGAATATTGAAGGACTGACTGATTAGTGAATTTAGCTATGTACTGACCAAAAGGTCTTACTTCTTAACATTAATTTCTTTTCAAAAATTAAAAATATGTATACAGAAAAAGATATGTTACAGCTTCCTTTAAAAAGCTCATCAATTCATTTACATAAAAATTGTTGTCTAAAATTTCCTCAGTACTTTCATTTCTTTCAAGGATTATCATAGAATTCATATTTGATTATGAGACTCCCACATTTCTGATATTCAGTTAGTACATGCACCATAGTAATGTTGCATTTACTGTATAAGTGTAACATATTGGAAAAGGTCCCTCTTCATTATGTGAACAAGAGTAACTACACCATGACCAACATCACTCAACAGAGAAGTCACAAAATGGAAATTACTGTTGAAAAAGGAAGGCCATACTTCTACACCTTATTTAATTTTGCTCAGTTTACAGCATACATTATCAATTAACTGTCTGTTAGTTTATATCCCAATCTGTAATATCTATGCCGTAATGAACCATGATTCTTTTACCGTTCCCAAATGCTTCTCCCACCTCAGCAATGTAGTGTCAAAAAGAAACAAACAATTGCCTCATTATGGCATCCATTCTCTAGCTGTCACATACCGAAACCAAAGTCTACCAATAATAGAAAAGTCCCAAAGATAATTCCATGGTTTACTTGACCACTACATATGCCCTGGTTCAGCCCAGTGACAGCCTGTTGCTCCTACCCATAACATATCAAACCAATTCAATCTATACCGTGCACAACTCTTACCCTCCTGAATCCTCAGGCCCTATTACCCTAAAGCCTCCTTCAATTCATTCTTCCATCTCATTCTTGTTCTCTCCTCAAGAACACTTACCAAATATAATGCAATAAATACTGAAGTGCCTGATGATTGGCAGAATGCATGCATAGTGCCATTGTACAAAGGCAAAGGGAACAAAGGTGAGTATTCAAACTACAGAGGCATAAATTTGTTGAGTATTCTTGGGAAATTGTATAGGGGGTATTGACTGAGAGAGTGAAGGCATGTACATAGCATCAGATTGGGGAGGAGCACTGTGGCCTCAGAAGTGGTAGAGGATGTGTGGATCAGGTGGTTGCTTTGAAGAATGTGTGAGAAATACTTAGGAAAAGATGAATTTGGAAAAGGCATATAAGAAGGGTGACAGAGATGCTTAGTGGAAGGTTTTAAGAGTATATGGTGTGGGAAGTAAGCCACCAGAAGCAGTGAAAAGTATTCATCAAGGATGTAAGGCACATGCATGAGTAGAAAGAGAGAAGAGTGACTGGTTCCCAGTGAAGGTTAGTCTCCGGCAGGGGTGCGTGATGTAACCTTGGTTGTTTAACTTGTTTATAGATGGGGTGGTTAGGGAGGTAAATGCAAAAATTTTGGAGAGAGGGTTGAATATGCAGCATGTTGGGATGAGAGGGCCTGAGAAGTGAGTTAGTTGCTGTTCACTGATGATACAGCACTGGTAGCTGATTCGTGTGAGAAACTGCAGAAGTAGGTGACTGAGTTTGGAAAAGTGTGTGAAAGGACAAAGTTGAGAGCAAATGGGAATAAGAACAAGGTTATCAAGTTCAGCAGGGTTCAGGGACAAGTTAATTGGGATGTAAGTTTGAATGGAGAAATTTTGGAGGAAGTGAAGTGGTTTAGATATCTTGGAGTGGACTTAGCAGTGACTGGAACAATGGAAGCAGAGGTGAGTCAAAGGGTGGGGGAGGGGGTGAAGGTCTTGGGAGCAATGAAGAAAGTGTGGAAAGAAAATGTTATCTCTGAGAGCGAAAAATGAGTATGTTTGAAGGAATAGTAGTAGTTCCAACAATATTATATGGATGCGAGGCATGGGCTACAGATAGGGTTGTATGGAGGAGGGTGGATGTGTTGGAAATGAAACATCTGAGGACAATATGTAGTGTGAGGTGATCTGATTGAGTAAGCAATGAAAGGGTAAGAGAGCTGTGTGGTAAAAAAAATAGGGTGGCTGAGAGAGCAGAAGAGGGTGTGTTGAAATGGTTTGCACATATGGAGAGAATGAGTGAGGAATGACTGACAAAAAGGATATATGTGTCTGAGGTGGAGGGAAAAAGAAGAAGTGGGATACCAAATTGGAGGTGGAAGGATGGAGTGAAAAAGATTCTGAGTGATCAGGGCCTGGAAATACAGGAGGGTGAGATGCATGCAAGGAATAGATTGAATTGGAATGATGTGGCATACCAGGATCGACATGCTGTCAATGGACGGAACCAGGGCATGTGAAACGTCTGGGGTAAACCAAGGAAAGGTCTGTGGGAACTGGATGTGGATAGGGAGCTGTGGTTTCAGTGCATTACAACTGACAGCTAGAGACTGACTGTGAACAAATGTGGCCTTTTTTGTCAGTTTTCCTGGCACTACCCTGCAGAAGTGGGGGCAGCAATGCTGTCTCATGTGGGGTGGGGTGGCACCAGTGTACATGTGTATATATGTATATGTCTGTGTATGTATAAGTATGAATATGTGTATACGTTGATATGTATATGTATGGGAGTTTATGTATGTATATACCGTATATAAGTGGATGGGTTCTTTGTCTGTTCCCTGGCACCACCTCACTGATGAGGGAAATGGCAATCACGTATAATAATAATAATAATAATAATAATAATAATAATAATAATAATAATAATAATAATAATAATGTTCTGGAAAAGATGTTCTGGAAGGAGGTAAATAAAGTGCGTAAGACAAGGGAGCAAATGGGAACTTCAGTGAAGGGCGCTAATGGGGAGGTGATAACAAGTAGTGGTGATGTGAGAAGGAGATGGAGTGAGTATTTTGAAGGTTTGTTGAATGTGTTTGATGATATAGTGGCAGATATAGGGTGTCTTGGTCGAGGTGGTGTGCAAAGTGAGAGGGTTAGGGAAAATGATTTGGTAAACAGAGAAGAGGTAGTAAAAGCTTTGTGGAAGATGAAAGCCGGCAAGGCAGCAGGTTTGGATGGTATTGCAGTGGAATCTATTAAAAAAGGGGGTGACTGTATTGTTGACTGGTTGGTAAGGTTATTTAATGTATGTATGACTCATGGTGAGGTGCCTGAGGATTGGCAGAATGCGTGCATAGTGCCATTGTACAAAGGCAAAGGGGATAAGGGTGAGTGCTCAAATTACAGAGGTATAAGTTTGTTGAGTATTCCTGGTAAATTATATGGGAGGGTATTGATTGAGAGAGTGAAGGCATGTACAGAGCATCCGATTGGGGAAGAGCAGTGTGGTTTCAGAAGTGGTAGAGGATGTGTGGATCAGGTGTTTGCTTTGAAGAATGTATGTGAGAAATACTTAGAAAAGCAAATGGATTTGTATGTAGCATTTATGGATCTGGAGAAGGCATATGATAGAGTTGATAGAGATGATCTGTGGAAGGTATTAAGAATATATGGTGTGGGTGGCAAGTTGTTGGAAGCAGTGAAAAGTTTTTATCGAGGATGTAAGGCATGTGTACGTGTAGGAAGAGAGGAAAGTGATTGGTTCTCAGTGGATGTAGGTTTGCGGCAGGGGTGTGTGATGTCTCCATGGTTGTTTAATTTGTTTATGGATGGGGTTGTTAGGGAGGTGAATACAAGAGTTTTGGAAAGAGGGGCAAGAATGAAGTCTGTAGTGGATGAGAGAGCTTGGGAAGTGAGTCAGTTGTTGTTCGCTGATGATACAGCGCTGGTGGCTGATTCATGTGAGAAACTGCAGAAGCTGGTGACTGAGTTTGGTAAAGTGTGTGAAAGAAGAAAGTTAAGAGTAAATGTAAATAAGAGCAAGGTTATTAGGTACAGTAGGGTTGAGGGTCAAGTCAATTGGGAGGTAAGTTTGAATGGAGAAAAACTGGAGGAAGTAAAGTGTTTTAGATATCTGGGAGTGGATCTGGCAGCGCATGGAACCATGGAAGCGGAAGTGGATCATAAGGTGGGGGAGGGGGCGAAAATCCTGGGAGCCTTGAAGAATGTGTGGAAGTCGAGAACATTATCTCGGAAAGCAAAAATGGGTATGTTTGAAGGAATAGTGGTTCCAACAATGCTGTATGGTTGCGAGGCGTGGGCTATGGATAGAGTTGTGCGCAGGAGGATGGATGTGCTGGAAATGAGATGTTTGAGGACAATGTGTGGTGTGAGGTGGTTTGATCGAGTAAGTAACGTAAGGGTAAGAGAGATGTGTGGAAATAAAAAGAGCGTGGTTGAGAAAGCAGAAGAGGGTGTTTTGAAATGGTTTGGGCACATGGAGAGAATGAGTGAGGAAAGATTGACCAAGAGGATATATGTGTCGGAGGTGGAGGGAACGAGGAGAAGTGGGAGACCAAATTGGAGGTGGAGAGATGGAGTGAAAAAGATTTTGTGTGATCGGGGCCTGAACATGCAGGAGGGTGAAAGGAGGGCAAGGAATAGAGTGAATTGGATCGATGTGTGTATACCAGGGTTGACGTGCTGTCAGTGGATTGAATCAGGGCATGTGAAGCGTCTGGGGTAAACCATGGAAAGCTGTGTAGGTATGTATATTTGCGTGTGTGGACGTATGTATATACATGTGTATGGGGGTGGGTTGGGCCATTTCTTTCGTCTGTTTCCTTGCGCTACCTCGCAAATGCGGGAGACCGGCAAAAAAAAAAAAAAAAAAAAAAAAAAAAAAAAAAAATACTAATAATAATGATAATAATAATAAGAGATAAAGAGATATCAACATTATACCATTAATAAGTTACCTAAATAACAGTGAAAAAGAGATGACTAAATCACTGTGTGGTTGGTGGCAGTTAGTTGAGTGAGTCACTGTTTATATGTGAGGTTTAAGTCAGCCTCTGCACTGGGGCAGCACCTTATGAGATCCCAGCATCTTTTCCTCATTAGGAGAGGGTTGGCACAGTGGTTTTGACAGCTGTGGTCTTTCTTCATATTTCATGGAGAGGGTAAATTGTATATTACGTCTTTCATTGTAATCTGTGGCTAAAGCGTTAAAATGACATCCACATACAGAAATGCCATCTCAGTCTCTTACAAATAGCTGCTCCTTTACCACAGTGGTGAAGCATAACTCATAATACAGAAAGAAGGAAACGGAGATAAATGACAACATAAGTACATGAAAAAGCCCTTAATGACAACAATGTATCATTTCTAAGTAAAAATAATTTTATTGTACCTCTGAGTGAGCACATAACTTTTTGTTGATATTGATGGGAACTTCGGTGAGAGGACGCTTCTGTAGACTACAGTCAATATCAATCCTCTGAGGAGGCCCAGCATTATCTGTTCATAATAAAAGTAAAAATATCCTAGTAAACAGCACAGTAATTTCTATACACTTAAAACAGATGACTGTCTAATTTCTGTACGATGTGAAATCAAAGGTGGTATCATCATATGGACAAACAAAGGGTTTTACAACTGAATCATATGAAGCTACAGTCAAAAAGCACTATCAAATAGATTCTAGGAAAGTATCACTTAAATATATTACAACCTTAAATGATTACTTCCTAGATGAAATCAAAGATCAAGACAAACTTAAAACAACACTTATTGGAGTTCTTCCACTTACTAAGGATGTCCACAAGTGATTACTGTTTGACTTTTGCAGGGAGAGAGTTATACACTTGTGTTGCCCAATATCTTTACCTTGCACATGTATGATGTTTTTACTCCTCTGTGCATACAACATGTATACATTCCAGCCTAAGCCAGGTACCCATTTATCGAGCAGACCCAAGGGGAGGATGAACAGTTGATTGGCTGTGGGCCAACTACTATGTCCAGGATTTCGACCAAAGCAGGCCCATAAGTGAATCAAAGTCAGCAACACTAACCATTACATAATGGAAACCCATACATAATTACCTATTTTTCACTGAACGGGAAGTTGTTTTACATGAATGGAGCCTAATATCTTGAACACTTTCTACTACCATACAACTTCTCATATATATATGTATGCTGTCTACAATAACCGTACCTTCATTCATTTCATTCCATTCATCCACCACTCTTATACTATTACAGTACTTCCTCACATCTTTTTCAATAAGTTTCTTGCTTTACTTCATGCTGAGTCCTCAGGCTCTCCTATACCTACATCATTCGCAGTAATGTTCACTAAGTCATCAATATGGTTTCAAAACTTGAAGGTTGTAATCAGGTCACCCTTCCCTCCTCTCTCTTCCATAATAGGCAAATCTAAGGCTTCCAGCCTTTCTCTGTGACTTTGCTATCTTAATTCTGTAACCATCTTTGTTGCCATCCTCTGAACCTACTCCCTTAGCTCTTAGTGCTTTTCTAGGTGTGGTGACCAAACTAGAGAATGATATCCTAGTCCTGGTCTCATGTAGGATATGATCAGCTTGTTAAATATCTCCTTGTCCATATACTTTATACTTGAGGATAGAGGTACAGATGTAGCCACTCCTTACTTTTACATTTCACAGAAATTTTCATTACAATGCCCTGATTCTTGGCTAATGAACTCTATTTTCAAAACAGAGAAATTATTAAGTTCTGTGTAGTTTTCATGATTATATCTCCTCTTCAAGTTCTGCTTCATCTATGCTCTTTTAATTACCTCATCTACCACAATCAAATTTAAGCATCACACTTTTTCCAACAACCGTGTCACATGCTCATATCATATTCTTAATAACCATGCTAGTCTGTGTGAAGATAAGATATATTAATGATGGCACATTATCCATCATCCTAGTGCGTTCACTGAACACATTCTAGGAACTTGTCTCTATATTACCATGAGAATCCAAATCTCACCAGACTATTTTCAAATAACTGAAATCCCTACTACCAGTATTATACTTTCTTTGGGAAGTGCATGTTTTACTACTTCACCATCCTGGCTGTCACTGTAACTGTTTTAGAGAATTATCAACATTCTTTCCTATTGTTACCCTTACCATTATGTATTCTCTGAATGGACCATCTTCCTACCATTTTCAGAAAGTATCTTAACAGGAGACCCAATCTTCCTCCTCCTTTGTATTCCTTTTCCTTGCTTACCATCATGTACCTCTCTGGACAAAAGTTTTTTCCGCAACTTAATATCAGGTGCATTTTTCCTTTTACAATCCTTGAATTCCAGCTTTTTACCACACAATACTAAATCATCCAACAGCATTTGTGTACAATACTTAAGTCTAGCACTGCTATCACCTAAGATTTCTGACCTCTCTCTAATACTTGCAAAGGTGGTCTGTCCTCTTGCCTCATTTGGCATCATCTGTTTTATACCCTCTGACTGCATTCTGTTTTCTTCCCTGGTGGAACACACTTGATGAGTACTCTACTGAATTTCAACTTACTTTTGAGTTCTTTAGCCTGCCTAAGTACCTTGTGGCTATGTGATTCTAAATGAAACATAACCATAATGTTTAGATATAACCAACAATTCCTTTTTTCTTTATCATAGACTGCATTAGGAAATTCTACCATCTCTAGTAACCCTTCAATGCACATTTCTGTCATCTTTCCCTTTTCCTCTTTATCTGGTGTACTTCCATCAAACACTCCTTAAATAATCAAAGATCTATGTCTATCCAGCTACTGTTTAACTAATCTTTCTATTTCTGCCACTCACCTTACAGCCAAGTCCAACACTTGTGGTTCATCAACCTCCATGCCTCTGGCTTTCTCAATAAGCATCCTTTTAGTTAACAAATATTGATTTTGTATGCTCTGCACTTTTCTGAAATTCTCATCACTGTTCCAAAAACTTCACTGATTGTTCTGTATCTAAGCATACATATTCTACCTACAGCTTGAATCATTGCCCTGACCACCAAGTTTTTGTGTCCCCAAGTTCCTGTCCCATTACATCTGTCAACATGCTTTAAGTCAACTGTCCAGCCTCAGAAACAACCTCACCTCTATGCCCACTATTTTCAGTAATTTCTGTAGTTTGTGTCTTTATGGGCATTTCCTCTTGTTCAACAGCCTCAAAGATACCTAAAATAGCCCCTTCTGACCTTTCCTGCTCTTAAGCCATCCTACCTTCTTGTTGTTAACTGCTTTATAAACCTCTGAAATGATGGGAATTTGTATTCTTTCTTCTTCCATACTTGTTCAGTGTTTCCTCATGTTAGCAGGGAAGTGCCAGGAACAGACAAAGAAAATGCCTCATTTGCCCAAATCCATTCTCTAGCTGTTATGTGTAAAGCACCAAAACCACATCCCCTATCTACAACAATGCCCCACATATCTTTCCATGGTTTCCCTGGTTGCTTCATATGCCCTGGATCAGTCTACTAACAGCACATTGCCCCTGTACATCAGAATGCTCCAAAGCACTCTATTCCAAGCATGCCTTTCACCCTCCTGCATTTTCAGGCCCTGATAACTCAAAATCTTTTTCACTCCATCCCTCCATCTCCAATTAGGTCTAACCCTTCTCCTTGCCCCCTCCACTCCAGACACAGATATCCTCTTTGTCAACCTCTCCTCACTCATTCTCTTATCCTCTTTGTCAACCTTTCCTCACTCATTCTTTCCATATGTCCACAACATTTCAGCACACCCTCTTCAGCCCTCTCAACCCCACTCTTCTTATTAATGCAATTTTCTCTCACCTTTTTATTTCTTACTTGATCAACCTCCTCACAACACATATTGTCCTCTACTGTCCTCAGACATTTAATTTCTAACAGATCCACCCACCTCACATTCATACAACATCATGATCATCTATTCTAGTGTTTTAGTCACTGAGATCCTCTCTCATCTCATAACACCTCTCATTATCTTTAAATTGATTCCAATGATTCTTTACTTCCATCTCTAATAGTGTCAACTTCTGATCCTATTTTCTTACTGCTTCAACTATCTCACAAATATTTTTCTCTAGTAATAAGAGGTTTTACTCTTTCCTCTTTCTTCCTATTTGTCTCAACTGCTTGGTCTTCATATTCTCCCTTAACTGAATCCAAGTATGGCTAATATCAAACTGAAAAGAAGAGAAAAATTGAACTACTTTAGCATAAGATACGTTTAATTTGACTGCCCTTAGTGGTCTCCTGTCTAGACTAAATTACCCTGCTTTCTTTCAGTGTCCTCTTATATTCTGGGTTCAGGCAGAGCTTAAGATCTCAAATTGTTCCCCAACTTGACAACCACTGAAGTGTTGGCTCACCAAGCAGCTGTCACTTACCATCTAGATACCTGGGCGAGTAGTATTGGTAATATACCTCCCAAGTCATTGGCTGCCTACCAACTACTACCTACTAGAAAATATAGTAAAATAGCCATCAAAAACAAAACTAATAAAAAAATTAATCAAATGTGGAAAAACAGCCAAAACATATATCCACCACTTTGTTTACATTCTCTATGCCAGTTGTCTACAGCCTGCAACAATTCACATCAGTTCAGTCTTTGTCACTCTTTTTTAGCTCTGTAGCTAGCGAATATTTTAAACCCATCATGTCTGGAAAATGTCTTACAAGTTTGAGTGTTGGTAAAGCACCCAAGGTGCCTAGGAAAGTAATTAATTATAGACTTAAAGATGCAAGTGACATGCAGAGTTGAGGCAGGAAAGTGTCAGGTAAATGTGGATCAATCGCTTGGTGTAGCTTTTTTTACCATCAAAACAATACTCAATTAGAGTAAGAGGATAAAATGAATCAGCCAGTCCATCATGTCCTAAGTTGTGCTAAATTTTTCCCACACATGGGATATGGCACTGGAGACAATGGAGAACAAGCCAAAAAGGTATAGGTGTGCTGTTGAAGTGTGGCAGCAATGATCAACAGCAATGCAAACACTGACAAACTTGTGAATGTTGATTAAATTCAGTTTCATACGGTATTTACACTAACAAAGTCTTCATTTTATCTGTAAAATACCACACAACATCCTCACAGCCATTATTGTTACTGAAGGAAGCCATTCTAGCAAACTGGTGCAGGAATTGACACCATAGGCACCATGTTAAAACAACCTCTTTATACTGAGTTTTCCCTTAAAATTCATTCCTCAATTAAATATCTTGTTCATCATTAAAGGTCTTTTTGTATAGGGACTTCTTCATGTCTTTCTTACTAAAATTCTTGTTTATATTATGTCCTTTGGTTGGTATATCCCAACATCTCTTGAAGACTTGTTCTCAGTCTATCTCATCAACCTGTTTTAAAAACTTATACAAGGTTGTGACAAAGTCACCCAACACTCTTCTCTTTTCCAAGGTGGGCAAATATAAGTCCTCTGACATTTCCCTAAAACTCAGCTCTCTTAAATCCAGTACCATATTTTTGCTTTCCTTTGGACCTTCTCTGTTAGATATTTGAGCTTCTCCATGTGTGATGACTAAACTTGAGATCCATATTCGAGTTTTGGCCTTGTATAGAATGTGAACAGCTTGCTGAATATTTCCTAATCTATGAACTTGAATGTAATTCTAATACTTGCTCGGATACTGTTGGTCTCCTCAACTATTTTCCTTAGGTGATAACAGGTTTGGGAAAATGAAGACTCCCAAGTCTTTCTCATATATGATAATCATATCAAATCCTTCTTTCACTGTAACCCATTCTCATTATCCTATATTTCCTCAGACTGAACTTCATCAACCAAGTATTAGACCACCTTTAGAGTCTGTGTAGGTTCCTTGGAAGTTAATGTGTTCATCCATGCTTTTCACTTTGTTCAAAACCTTTGCATCATATGCAAGCATATTCAGGAAGAAGTCTATACCTTCTGGTTGTCATTTACTTAGATCATGAAGAATAATGGTCCCAGAACAAAACCTTACAGCAACCTCATTGTCACATGGGGTGGTGATACCGTTTCCTGTGGGGAGGTGTTGTGCCAGGAATGCAAAAAGGTGAGCAAGTATGAAGATGTTCTGGAAGGAGGTAAATAAAGTGTGTAAGACAAGGGAGCAAATGGGAACTTCAGTGAAGGGCACAAATGGGGAGGTGATAACAAGTAGTGGTGATGTGAGAAGGAGATGGAGTGAGTATTTTGAAGGTTTGTTGAATGTGTTTGATGATAGAGTGGCAGATATAGGGTGTTTTGGTCGAGGTGGTGTGCAAAGTGAGAGGGTTAGGGAAAATGATTTGGTAAACAGAGAAGAGGTAGTAAAAGCTTTGCGGAAGATGAAAGCCGGCAAGGCAGCAGGTTTGGATGGTATTGCAGTGGAATTTATTAAAAAAGGGGGTGACTGTATTGCTGACTGGTTGGTAAGGTTATTCAATGTATGTATGACTCATGGTGAGGTGCCTGAGGATTGGCGGAATGCTTGCATAGTGCCATTGTACAAAGGCAAAGGGGATAAGAGTGAGTGCTCAAATTACAGAGGTATAAGTTTGTTGAGTATTCCTGGTAAATTATATGGGAGGGTATTGACTGAGAGGGTGAAGGCATGTACATAGCATCAGATTGGGGAAGAGCAGTGTGGTTTCAGAAGTGGTAGAGGATGTGTGGATCAGGTGTTTGCTTTGAAGAATGTATGTGAGAAATACTTAGAAAAGCAAATGGATTTGTATGTAGCATTTATGGATCTGGAGAAGGCATATGATAGAGTTGATAGAGATGCTCTGTGGAAGGTATTAAGAATATATGGTGTGGGAGGCAAGTTGTTAGAAGCAGTGAAAAGTTTTTATCGAGGATGTAAGGCATGTGTATGTGTAGGAAGAGAGGAAAGTGATTGGTTCTCAGTGAATGTAGGTTTGCGGCAGGGGTGTGTGATGTCTCTATGGTTGTTTAATTTGTTTATGGATGGGGTTGTTAGGGAGGTGAATGCAAGAGTTTTGGATAGAGGGGCAAGTATGAAGTCTGTTGTGGATGAGAGAGCTTGGGAAGTGAGTCAGTTGTTGTTCGCTGATGATACAGCGCTGGTGGCTGATTCATATGAGAAACTGCACAAGCTGGTGACTGAGTTTGGTAAAGTGTGTGAAAGAAGAAAGTTAAGAGTAAATGTGAATAAGAGCAAGGTTATTAGGTACAGTAGGGATGAGGGTCAAATCAATTGGGAGGTAAGTTTGAATGGAGAAAAACTGGAGGAAGTAAAGTGTTTTAGATATCTGGGAGTGGATCTGGCAGCAGATGGAACCATGGAAGCGGAAGTGAATCATAGGGTGGGGGAGGGGGCGAAAATCCTGGGAGCCTTGAAGAATGTGTGGAAGTCAAGAACATTATCTCGGAAAGCAAAAATGGGTATGTTTGAAGGAATAGTGGTTCCAAAAATGTTGTATGGTTGCGAGGCGTGGGCTATGGATAGAGTTGTGCGCAGGAGGATGGATGTGCTGGAAATGAGATGTTTGAGGACAATGTGTGGTGTGAGGTGGTTTGATCGAGTAAGTAATGTAAGGGTAAGAGAGATGTGTGGAAATAAAAAGAGCGTGGTTGAGAGAGCAGAAGAGGGTGTTTTGAAATGGTTTGGGCACTTGGAGAGAATGAGTGAGGAAAGACTGACCAAGAGGATATATGTGTCGGAGGTGGAGGGAACGAGGAGAAGTGGGAGACCAAATTGGAGGTGGAAAGATGGAGTGAAAAAGATTTTCTGTGATCGGGGCCTGAACATGCAGGAGGGTGAAAGGCGGGCAAGGAATAGAGTGAATTGGATCGATGTGGTATACCGGGGTTGACGTGCTGTCAGTGGATTGAATCGGGGCATGTGAAGTGTCTGGGGTAAACCATGGAAAGTTGTGTGGGGCCTGGATGTGGAAAGGGAGCTGTGGTTTCGGGCATTATTGCATGACAGCTAGAGACTGAGTGTGAACAAATGGGGCCTTTGTTGTCTTTTCCTAGTGCTACCTCGCACACATGAGGGGGGAGGGTGATGGTATTCCATGTGTGGTGAGGTGGCGATGGGAATGAATAAAGGCAGACAGTGTGAATTGTGTGCATGGGTATACATGTATGTGTCTGTGTGTGTATATATATGTGTACACTGAGATGTATAGGTATGCATATTTGCGTGTGTGGACGTGTATGTATGTACATTGTGTATGGGGGTGGATTGGGCCATTTCTTTCGTCTGTTTCCTTGCGCTACCTCGCAAACGTGGGAGACAGCGACAAAGCAAAATAATAATAATAGTAATATGTATATGTATATGTATAAATATATATGTATAAATATATATGTATAAATATATATGGGGATAGGGGAGAAAGAATACTTCCCATGTATTCCCTGCGTGTCGTAGAAGGCGACTAAAAGGGGAGGGAGCGGGTGGCTGGAAATCCTCCCCTCTCTTTTTTTTTAAATTTTCCAAAAGAAGGAACAGAGAAGGGGAGCCAGGTGAGGATATTCCCTCAAAGGCCCAGGTCCTCTGTTCTTAACGCTACCTCGCTAATGCGGGAAATGGCGAATAGTATGAAAGAAAGAAAGACATATGTGAAAGAGAAGAGAGAGGCATTTGGGCAATTTTTGCAGGGAAATAATGCAAATGACTGGGAGATGTATAAAAGAAAGAGGCAGGAGGTCAAGAGAAAGGTGCAAGAGGTGAAAAAGAGGGCAAATGAGAGTAGGGGTGAGAGAGTATCATCAAAGTCTAGGGAGAATAAAAAGATGTTTTGGAAGGAGGTAAATAAAGTGCGTAAGACAAGGGAACAAATGGAAACATCAGCGAAGGGGGCTAATGGGGAAGTGATAACAAGTAGTGGTGATTAAAAGTAGTGGTTATTAAAAAAGGGGGTGCCTGTATTGTTGACTGGTTAGTAAGGTTATTCAACGTATGTATGACTCATGGTGAGGTGCCTGAGGACTGGCGGAATGCTTGCATAGTGCCATTGTACAAAGGCAAAGGGGATAAAAGTGAGTGCTCAAATTACAGAGGTATAAGTGTGTTGAATATTGCTGGGAAATTATATGGGAGGGTATTGATTGAGAGGGTGAAGGCATGTACATAGCATCAGATTGGGGAAGAGCAGTGTGGTTTCAGAAGTGGTAAGGGATGTGTGGATCAGGTGTTTGCTTTGAAGAATGTATGTGAGAAATACTTAGAAAAGCAAATGGATTTATTTGTAGCATTTATGGATCTGGAGTAGGCATATGATAGAGTTGATAGGGATGCTCTGTGGAAGGTATTAAGAATATATGGTGTGGGAGGTAAGTAATTAAAAGCAATGAAAAGTTTTTATCAAGGATGTAAGTCATGTGTACGTGTAGGAAGAGAAGAAACTGATTGGTTCTCAGAGAATGTTGGTTTGCAGCAGGGGTGCTTGATGTCTCCATGGTTGTTTAATTTGTATATGGATGGGGTTGTTAGGGAGGTAAATGCAAGACTTTTGGAGATAGGGGCAAGTATGCAATCTATTGTGGATGAGACAGCTTGGGAAGTGAGTCAGTTGTTGTTCGCTGATGATACAGTGCTGGTGGCTGAATTGGGTGAGAAACTGCAGAAGCTGGTGACTGAGTTTGGTAAAGTGTGTGAAAGAGAAAGCTGAGAGTAAATGTGAATAAGAGTAAGGTTATTAGGTACAGTAGCTACTTACCTCCCACACCATATACCCTTAAGACCTTCCACAAAGCATCTCTATCAACCCTATCATATACCTTCTCCAGATCCATAAATGCTACATACAAGTCCATCTATTTTTTCTTAGTATTTCTTACACACATTCTTCGAAACATACACCTGATCCACACATCCTCTCCCACTTCTGGAACCACACTGCTCTTCCCCAATCTGACGCTCTGTACATGCCTTCACCCTCTCACTCAATACCGTCCCATATAATTTCCCAAGAACACTCAACAAACTTATACCTCTGTAGTTTGAACCCTCACCTTTAACCCCTTTACCTTTGTACAATGGCACAATGCATGCATTCTGCCAATCCTCAGGCACTTCACCATTATCCATACATACACTGAATATCTTTACCAACCAATCAACATCAACAGTCACCCCCTTCTTAATAAATTCTACAGCAATATCATCCAAACCCGCCGCCTTGCCGAATTTCATCTTCCACAAAGCTTTCACTATCTCTTCTCTCTTAACCAAACCATTCTTCCTGATCCTCTCACTTTGCACACCATCCTGACCAAAACACCTTATATCTGCCACTCTATAATCAAACATATTCGACAAACCTTCAAAATACTCACTCCATCTCCTTCTCACTTCATCACTACTTGTTATTACTTCCCCAAATTGCCCCCTTCAATGATGTTCCCATTTGCTCTCTTGTCTTACGCATGTTATTTACCTCCCTCCAAAACATCTTGTTATTCTCCCCAAAGTTTAATGATACTCTCTTACCCCAACTCTCATTTGCCCTCTTTTCCAACCCTTGAACCTTTCTCTCAACCTCCCGCATGTTCCCATTTCTTCTCTTGTCTTACGCATGTTATTTACCTCCCTCCAAAACATCTTGTTATCCTCCCTAAAGTTTAATGATACTCTCTTACCCCAACTCTCATTTGCCCTCTTTTCCAACCCTTGAACCTTTCTCTCAACCTCCTGCTGCTTTCTTTTACACATCTCCCAGTCATTTGCACTCCTTCCTTGCATGTATCATCCATAGGCCTCTCTCTTCACTTTCACTAACAACTTTACTTCCTCACCCCACCACTTTACCTTTTCTGATCTGCCCACCTCCCACCTTTCTCATGCCACAGACATCTTTTGCACAAGCCATCAATGCTTCCCTAAATACATCCCATTCCTCACCCACTCCCCTCATGTCATTTGCTCTGACCTTTTGCCACTCTACATTCAATCTCTCCCACTCCCCTCACGTAATTTGCTCTCACCTTTTGCCATTCTACACTCAGTCTCCCCTGGTACTTCCTCACACAAGTCTCTTTTCCAAGCTCACTTACTCTCACCACTCTCTTCTCCCCAACATACTCTCTTATTTTCTGAAAACCTCCACAAATCTTTACCTTTGTCTCCACAAGATAGTGATCAGACATCCCTCCAGCTGCCCCTCTCAGCACATTAACATCCAAAAGCCTCTCTTTTACAAGCCTATCACCTAACACGTAAGCCAATAATGCCCTCTAACCATCTATCCTACTCACATACGTATACTTATGTACATCTGTTTTTAAACCATGTATTCCCAATCACCAGTCTTTTTTCAGCACACAAATCCATAAGCTCTGCACCATTTCCATTCAAAACACTGAATACCCCATGTCCACCAATCATACCCTCAACTGCCACATTACTCACCTTCGCATTTAAATCACCCATCACTAAATCCCGGTATTCTGCATCAAAGCTGCTGACACACTCACTCACCTGCTCCCAAAACACTTGCCTCTCCTAATCTTTCTTCTCATGGCCAGGTGCATGGGCACCAATAATCACCCATCTCTCTCCATTCACTTGCTGTTTTACCCACATCAATCTAGAATTTACTTTCTTACTACACTCTATCACATACTCCCACAACTCCTGTTTCTGGAGTAGTGCTACTCCTTCCTTAGCTCTTGTCCTCTCACAAACCCCTGATTTTACTCCCAAAACTTTCCCAAACCACTCTTCCCCTTTACCCTTGAGCTTCGTTTCACTCAGAGCCAGAACATCCAAGTTTCTTTCCTCAAACATACTACCTATCTCTCATTACTTCTCATCTTGGTTACATCCACACACATTCAGACACCCCAATCAGAGCCTTCGAGGAGAATGAGCACTCCCCGCCTGACTCCTTCTTCTGTTTCCCTTTTTAAGGAGTTGAAATACAAGGAGGGGAGGGTTTCCAGCCCCTCACTCCCACCACCTTTAGTTGCCTTCTACTATACGAGGGGAATATGTGAGAAGTATTCTTTCTCACAGTGCTGCACATATAACAGCCCTATTTCTTACACTAATGTTCATCAAACAGAGTGAATACATATAATCACAATTGGTTACATAAATATATATATACATATATATGGATTATCATGGTGTAGCAGTAAGTGTTCCTAACCATGACGCATTTACGGGCTACCCAAGGTTGAACGCATAGAACCAATCCTGGGTGCAGCAACCAGTATACAGTCAACCCAGCTGTTCATCTACCCTTAGGGATTAGTCGATAAAATGGGTACCTGGCGCCACCCCACCCTACAGGAAACAGCATTGCTACACCCTGCTTCAGCTAGGAAGCAACAGGAAAACTGACAAAAAAGGCCACATTCATTCACACTCAGCCTCTAGCTATCATGCCTAATGCATTAAAACCATAGCTCCCTATCCACATCCAGGCCCCACAGACCTTTCAATGGTTTACCGCAAACCTTTCACATGTCCGGGTTCAATCCACTGACAACATGTTGACCACAGTATACTAAATCATTCCAATTCACTCTTGTTCCTTGCACACCTCTCACCCTCCTGTACGTTCAGGCCCCAGTTGCTCCAAATCTTTTTCCCTCCATCCTTCCACCTCCAATTTGGTCTCCCGCTTCTCTTTGTTCTCTCTACCTCTGACACATATATCCTCTTTGTCAATCTTTCCTCACTTATTCTCTCCATATGTCCAAACCATTTCAACACACCCTCTTCTGCTCTCTCAACCACATTATTTCTATTACCACACATCTCTCTTACCCTTTCATTACTTACTTGATCAAACCACCTCACACCACATATGATCCTCAAACATTTCATTTCCATCAGATCCATCCTTTTCTGTACAACCCCATCTATAGTCCAGACATTGCAACCATATATTATTGTTGGAACCACTATTCCTTCAAACACACCCATTTTTGCTCTCCGAGATAACTTTCCACACACTCTTCAACACTCCCAGAACCTTCGCCCCTTCCCCATGCTGTGACTCATTTCTGCTTCCATGGTTCCGTTCACTGCCAATTCCACTACTAGATATCTAAAACACTCACCTCCTCCAATTTTTATACATTTGAACTTATATCCCAACTAACTTGTCCCTCAACCCTGCTGAACCTAATAACCTTGCTCTTATTCACATTTACTATCAACTTTCTCCTTTCACACATTTTTCCAAACTTAAGTCACCAACCTCTGCAGTTTCTCACATAAATCAACCACTCTTATAGAATTCCTGTACTCGTTTTGTTTCACATGGCTAGATCACACAAATTTTGTAGCTGACATGAATGGGAATAAGTCTGGTTTATTATTTATTTATTTCAATTTGTCGTTGTCTCCCGCATTAGCAAGGTAGCAGAAGGAAACAGACGAAAGAATGGCCCAACCCACCCACATACACATGTATATAAATAAACACCCACACATGCACATATACATACCTATACATTTCAAGGTTTTTTTTTATTTTTTATTATACTTTGTCGCTGTCTCCCGCGTTTGCGAGGTAGCGCAAGGAAACAGACGAAAGAAATGGCCCAACCCCCCCCCCCCATACACATGTATATACATACGTCCACACACGCAAATATACATACCTACACAGCTTTCCATGGTTTACTCCAGACGCTTCACATGCCCTGCTTCAATCCACTGACAGCACGTCAACCCCGGTATACCACATCGCTCCAATTCACTCTATTCCTTGCCCTCCTTTCACCCTCCTGCATGCTCAGGCCCCGATCACACAAAATCTTTTTCACTCCATCTTTCCACCTCCAATTTGGTCTCCCTCTTCTCCTTGTTCCCTCCACCTCCGACACATATGTCCTCTTGGTCAATCTTTCCTCACTCATCCTCTCCATGTGCCCAAACCACTTCAAAACACCCTCTTCTGCTCTCTCAACCACGCTCTTTTTATTTCCACACATCTCTCTTACCCTTACGTTACTCACTCGATCAAACCACCTCACACCACACATTGTCCTCAAACATCTCATTTCCAGCACATCCATCCTCCTGCGCACAACTCTATCCATAGCCCACGCCTCGCAACCATACAACATTGTTGGAACCACTATTCCTTCAAACATACCCATTTTTGCTTTCCGAGATAATGTTCTCGACTTCCACACATTCTTCAAGGCCCCCAGGATTTTTGCCCCCTCCCCCACCCTATGATCCACTTCCGCTTCCATGGTTCCATCCGCTGCCAGATCCACTCCCAGATATCTAAAACACTTCACTTCCTCCAGTTTTTCTCCATTCAAACTCACCTCCCAATTGACTTGACCCTCAACCCTACTGTACCTAATAACCTTGCTCTTATTCACATTTACTCTTAACTTTCTTCTTCCACACACTTTTCCAAACTCAGTCACCAGCTTCTGCAGTTTCTCACATGAATCAGCCACCAGCGCTGTATCATCAGCAAACAACAACTGACTCACTTCCCAAGCTCTCTCATCCCCAACAGACTTCATACTTGCCCCTCTTTCCAAAACTCTTGCATTTACCTCCCTAACAACCCCATCCATAAACAAATTAAACAACCATGGAGACATCACACACCCCTGCCGCAAACCTACATTCACTGAGAACCAATCACTTTCCTCTCTTCCTACACGTACACATGCCTTACATCCTCGATAAAAACTTTTCACTGCTTCTAACAACTTTCCTCCCACACCATATATTCTTAATACCTTCCACAGAGCATCTCTATCAACTCTATCATATGCCTTCTCCAGATCCATAAATGCTACATACAAATCCATTTGCTTTTCTAAGTATTTCTCACATACATTCTTCAAAGCAAACACCTGATCCACACATCCTCTACCACTTCTGAAACCACACTGCTCTTCCCCAATCTGATGCTCTGTACATGCCTTCACCCTCTCAATCAATACCCTCCCATATAATTTACCAGGAATACTCAACAAACTTATACCTCTGTAATTTGAGCACTCACTCTTATCCCCTTTGCCTTTGTACAATGGCACTATGCACGCATTCCGCCAATCCTCAGGCACCTCACCATGAGTCATACATACATTAAATAACCTTACCAACCAGACAACAATACAGTCACCCCCTTTTTTAATAAATTCCACTGCAATACCATCCAAACCTGCTGCCTTGCCGGCTTTCATCTTCCGCAAAGCTTTCACTACCTCTTCTCACTACATTTCAAGGTATACATACATATACATACACAGACACATACATATATATATACTTTTCTTTCTTTTAAACTATTTGCCATTTCCCGCGTTAGCGAGGTAGCGTTAAGAACAGAGGACTGGGACTTTTTTGGAATATCCTCACCTGGTCTCCTCTGTTCCTTCTTTTGGAAAATCAAAAAAAAACGAGAGGGGAGGATTTTCAGCCCCCCCCGCTCCCTCCCCTTTTAGTCGCCTTCTACGACATGCAGGGAATACGTGGGAAGTATTCTTAATCCCCTATCCCCAGGGATAACATATATATATACACATGTACATATTCATACATGCTGCCTTTATCCATTCCCGCCACCACCCTACCACACATGTAATGATGTCTGGTATCCTCCTAAAATAAAGAGCATTAATTTAGAAGGAATTAAAATCAATTTAAATTTATAGACATGTGTTAGTGACTAAACAATTCAATACTTAATTACAGCTCAAGTGTTATCAAGAGCGAAACAACATATATTTTTTTCAATACCTGTTCATTACTCCCCATAAAATGAGGTAATGCCAAAACCACACGAACAACAACCTCACTTACATCTATGCTCCAACTGTCATGTATAATACGACTGAAAGGACAAAAACATCCAATGGGAAAGACAACTTACCAAAAACAAGTTTTCTGGAAATATTTCTTCTTGAAGCATCAAGCAAATAGTAGTGAACGTCTGCTGGATTAGCTTTCTGTAAAACAAATTGTCACTATATAACTTTCTAGAAAAACATATACACAAAAACAAGTATCTACTACAGACCAATATGATGGAAAATAATATAAGGAGAAAGAATGGGGAAAAAAAGAAATTATAAGATGCAAGAGGATGCCTTTTGAGGCAATAAATCGATGGATGGAGTACTTCAAAGACCTGGTGGTATTAAATGATATATGAGGCAATGACATCAATATGATGATCAAGAAAATGTGGGAGAAAATTCCCATTCAAAAAACACATTTCATGGATGAGATAAAGGTTATAATAATTATCAAAACAGTTGGAAAAACCTCTATAATGGACAGGATAACAGAATGAATGTTAAAAACTGGAGGTAATGCAGTATCAAAATGATTTGAGAAAAAAGGTGTATTTGTGGAAAAGAAGCAAGATATATGACAGTGCAAAACAGTGCCTTTGTGCAAAGGGATGGGTGGCAAGGATAAAGGTATAAGTTTTTGAAGCTTACCAGGGAGGTCTTATTTCTTTCATACTAGTTCACCAGTTCCTGCATTAGCGAGGTTGTACCAGGAACAGATGAAAAAAGGCCTTATTCCCTCATATCAACTCTCTGGATGTTATATCAAATGCACTGAAACCACAGCCCCCTAACCTCAACCTAGTTCTACACACCTTTCAATGGTTTCCCCTTGCTGCTTCATTATCATTGGCTCAGTCCGTTGACAGCACTTTGCCCCATGTTTACCACATTGCTCCAATTCACTTTATCCCATACATACCATTCACCCTCCTCCATGTTCAGGCCCCTGAGAACTCACAATCACTTGATCCTTTCATCTGCAATTTGCTCTCACTTTGTCTTTATAACTTGTACTTCTGAACTTCTGATACATATATACATACCTATACATCACAACATATACATAAATATACACACACAGATTTTCTTTTTTTTTTTTTTGTTGCTGTCTCTCGCGTTTGCGAGGTAGCGCAAGGAAACAAACGAAAGAAATGGCCCAACCCACCCCCATACACATGTATATACATACGTCCACACACACAAATATACATACCTACACAGCTTTCCATGGTTTACCCCAGACGCTTCACATGCCCTGATTCAATCCACTGACAGCACGTCAACCCCGGTATACCACATCGATCCAATTCACTCTATTCCTTGCCCTCCTTTCACCCTCCTGCATGTTCAGGCCCCAATCACACAAAATCTTTTTCACTCCATCTTTCCACCTCCAATTTGGTCTCCCACTTCTCCTCGTTCCCTCCACCTCCGACACATATATCCTCTTGGTCAATCTTTCCTCACTCATTCTCTCCATGTGCCCAAACCATTTCAAAACACCCTCTTCTGCTCTCTCAACCACGCTCTTTTTATTTCCACACATCTCTCTTACCCTTACGTTACTTACTCGATCAAACCACCTCACACCACACATTGTCCTCAAACATCTCATTTCCAGCACATCCATCCTCCTGCGCACAACTCTATCCATAGCCCATGCCTCGCAACCATACAACATATACATATATACACATGTACATAATTCATACTGTCTGCCTTTATTAATTCCCATTGCCAACCTGCCACACATTAAATAACAACCCCCTCCCCCCGCATATGCGCTAGGTAGCGCTAAGAAAAGACAAAAAAGGCCACATTTGTTCACACTCGGTCTCTAGCTGTCATGTATAATGTACCGAAACCACAGCTCCCTTTCTACATCCAGGCCCCACAGAACTTTCCATGGTTTACCCCAGACGCTTCGCATGCCCTGGTTCAATCCATTGACAGCATGTCGACCTCGGTATACCACATCGTTCCAATTCACTCTATTCCTTGCATGCCTTTCACCCTCTTGCATGTTCAGGCCCCGATCACTCAAAATCTTTTTCACTCCATCTTTCCACCTCCAGTTTGGTCTCCCACTTCTCTCGTTCCCTCCATCTCTGACACATATATCCTCTTTGTCAATCTTTCCTCACTCATTCTCTACATGTGACCAAACCATTTCAAAACACCCTCTTCTGCTCTCTCAACCACACTCTTTTTATTACCACACATCTCTCTTACTCTTTCATTACTTACTCGTTCAAACCACCTCACACCACATATTGTCCTCAAACATCTCATTTCCAGCACATACACCCTGCTCCGCACAACTCTATCTATAGCCCACTCCTCGCAACCATATATCATTGTTGGAACCACTATTCCTTCAAACATACTGTAGTTACGGTCTAATAAAGGCAGTCAATAGCATTCTCACACTTCCACACCTCACCATAAAGCTGCATTATTTTTCACCCATGTATTTTAGCACTACTTCCCTAAAATCCATCTAGTTCTCTTCCACTTACTCAGTTAATGTTATTCTCACTCCATGCAAATCTTCATCAATCTCCCTTGGTACCTCAGGACAAAGGCCTCTTTTTCCCAATTTCAATCTTAAGGTTAAAAGTAAGAGGAGACACAATATCTTTTTCCCTGGGAGCCAATATTGCTAATATTATGCCAAACTTATGGAAATAAAGTCACATGTTCACAATTTTGCAAGACCTTGTCAGTACATGAATGCAGAGGGCTAAATAAACCTACACTAATACATAAACCTACACTGATAAAAAACAAAATTTCAAGTTACAAATAAGTTAGTGAGGTGCCTGAGGATTGGCGGAATGCGTGCATAGTGCCATTGTACAAAGGCAAAGGGGATAAGAGTGAGTGCTCAAATTACAGAGGTATAAGTTTGTTGAGTATTCCTGGTAAATTATATGGGAGGGTATTGATTGAGAGGGTGAAGGCATGTACAGAGCATCAGATTGGGGAAGAGCAGTGTGGTTTCAGAAGTGGTAGAGGATGTGTGGATCAGGTGTTTGCTTTGAAGAATGTATGTGAGAAATACTTAGAAAAGCAAATGGATTTGTATGTAGCATTTATGGATCTGGAGAAGGCATATGATAGAGTTGATAGAGATGCTCTGTGGAAGGTATTAAGAATATATGGTGTGGGAGGAAAGTTGTTAGAAGCAGTGAAAAGTTTTTATCGAGGATGTAAGGCATGTGTACGTGTAGGAAGAGAGGAAAGTGATTGATCTCAGTGAATGTAGGTTTGCAGCAGGGGTGTGTGATGTCTCCATGGTTGTTTAATTTGTTTATGGATGGGGTTGTTAGGGAGGTAAATGCAAGAGTTTTGGAAAGAGGGGCAAGTATGAAGTCTGTTGGGGATGAGAGAGCTTGGGAAGTGAGTCAGTTGTTGTTTCGCTGATGATACAGCGCTGGTGGCTGATTCATGTGAGAAACTGCAGAAGCTGGTGACTGATTTTGGTAAAGTGTGTGGAAGAAGAAAGTTAAGAGTAAATGTGAATAAGAGCAAGGTTATTAGGTACAGTAGGGTTGAGGGTCAAGTCAATTGGGAGGTGAGTTTGAATGGAGAAAAACTGGAGGAAGTGAAGTGTTTTAGATATCTGGGAGTGGATCTGGCAGCGGATGGAACCATGGAAGCGGAAGTGGATCATAGGGTGGGGGAGGGGGCGAAAATTCTGGGGGCCTTGAAGAATGTGTGGAAGTCAAGAACATTATCTCGGAAAGCAAAAATGGCTATGTTTGAAGGAATAGTGGTTCCAACAATGTTGTATGGTTGCGAGGCGTGGGCTATGGATAGAGTTGTGCGCAGGAGGATGGATGTGCTGGAAATGAGATGTTTGAGGACAATGTGTGGTGTGAGGTGGTTTGATCGAGTGAGTAACGTAAGGGTAAGAGAGATGTGTGGAAATAAAAAGAGCGTGGTTGAGAGAGCAGAAGAGGGTGTTTTGAAGTGGTTTGGGCACATGGAGAGAATGAGTGAGGAAAGATTGACCAAGAGGATATATGTGTCGGAGGTAGAGGGAACGAGGAGAAGAGGGAGACCAAATTGGAGGTGGAAAGATGGAGTGAAAAAGATTTTGTGTGATCGGGGCCTGAACATGCAGGAGGGTCAAAGGAGGGCAAGGAATAGAGTGAATTGGAGCGATGTGGTATACCGGGGTTGACGTGCTGTCAGTGGATTGAATCAAGGCATGTGAAGCGTCTGGGGTAAACCATGGAAAGCTGTGTAGGTATGTATATTTGCGTGTGTGGACGTATGTATATACATGTGTATGGGGCGGGGTTGGGCCATTTCTTTCGTCTGTTTCCTTGCGCTACCTCGCAAACGCGGGAGACAGCGACAAAGTATAATAATAATAATATAAATAAGTTAGTGGGACATGGCATAAAAATATCTATTAACATCCTTCAAAAAATATGGTAATATAGTAAAAAAGAAATAATAGTAAATTCAAACTCAATAGTTGTTTTTTTTCTCTTCTAATGCACAATAACAGTAATCTATACTCACTAATATCAGAGTATCCTTGATGTAAGAGATATCAACAATTGGAGTGACACTTCTAACCAATGGTCTGACTGATGTTAGCATTTCTGTGTCACTTATAACCAAGTCCACTTTTGATACTTCAGCCAATGAAGCAATCTCAGCACCCCCAGCAGCTATAACCCTGTTAAAAAATAACCTATCTAATAATCTGGCATATCACAATAGTAACTATTTTCTATAACTGTTGTTGGTTGATAAAATAAAAACATTTTTAATGCTGGAGGCTCCAATCAAGGCCTGGTAATTATCTGCATAATTTTAATAAGTGCTCAGGACTCCAAGAATGAAAAGCCAACTTAAGTGACGCTATATCATCATCAATGACTGGACAGGAATAGAGTTTCCCACATTAATTTCTCCATAAAAGTCCATCATTTCCCTGCTCCTGACTGGAGTGCAGCTTGGCAATGCATTAAACAAACATTCCAGTTTTCTTGCTGAGTATTCATGCATTTTCATCTGGTATGCTTTTAGTCTACTAAGGTCTGAGGAGGGTTGAACAAATATAGTAAGGAATGAAACTGTAGGTGAGTGGTGTGGCTATAAGAGGAGTATGTCCAAGAAAGCTGAACTATGTGTGTTGAAATGGCTTGGACATATGGAAAGGATGAGTGAGGAGAGAATGGCCAAGACAAAACATGCATCAGAAGTGGGAATGAGAAGACGTAACAACCTATGAGTACCTACAGATTCTGCCATGATGGCAGGGCTTGAGCAAAACGTTCACCACACAACTTGCTTGATGAATAAGATTATTTTCACCTGCATTATATAATTATCTCTTCTTGGTTAACCAACATCTGGGACTGATTTCAGTCACATGCAAAGTATTCTTTTCAATGTTTCTATAGTTGTTTGATGAGCGTTTCTAATTTTTTCTGGCAGTATATTGCATAATTATTCTAGATTTCTAACTGGGCTCCTTATCTTTTTGTCTGATCTATTTTCATGTTCCAAAGAATTCTACAAAATTCAATAACATTGCATCTTCCTTGCGAAAGGTTTTAGATTTAACACATTTTTCTCTTTATGTATTCAGTTTGTTGTCATTCGAAGATATTCATATATCTTTCTCTTCTCACCTGCTACTGACTGCATACTCATCTTTCTCTCCAAAACCTTTGCATTTAATTCCCTCACCACCCCACCCATAAACAAATTAAACAACCATGGTGACATCACACACCCCTGCCACAGATCCTCCTTCACCAAAATTAATTAACTATATTCAATCATACAAACTCAGAACCCCATTTGCTGGACTCTAGCAGCTTCAAGTCAGCTCTAATCTGGAACAGGGAAATGATGGTCTCCTGTAGAGTGAGACGTTCCTCATCAAGACTACTTTTTCGTCCACTGAAAATGACATAATTTCACTATAGGTGACTTTTCACTTGTGATGTATCAATATGAAGGCAGAATCCAGGAACACCTTCCCTACACAATAAAAGATGAATCACATACAGATATAGAGCCCCCCATGAAACACTCAAGTCTTTTACACACTAAGAAGTCTTACCTGCGAAATGACCTTGTCATGTTCACATTTTCCAACTTTATGTATATAGTCCAGCCAAAGTAAATTCCATTTCCTTTCCTTTTCTTGTTTTGCCGACAATACTGGGCCACTCTTCCATGGTTTCTTAACTCATAATCAGTCTCATTCAACCAATGACCTCGCTGGAAACTGTCTGTGATGTATTCAGGATGTAGCAACCATTTCCCTTATTTAAGAAACAAAGCATTTTCAGTCTCATTTAATCTTAAATCGCCAAAAGACATAATGATAATAAAAAAAGCTTTGGGAACACATGAACAATAGCCTCAGTTGCACACATCTAATCTCTAGCTGCCATGTACACTATAATGTACTGAAAACTGAAACTATAACCCACAGCCAAGCCACCACAGACTACTATATGACCACTTTACTTGCCCTGGTTCAGCACCAATGACAAAATGTATTCCCCTTAAACCACATCACTCCAATTCATTATATCCAATGTATGCCTCGTGCCCTACTAAATGTCCCAGGCCCTGATGGCCAAAAGCCTCCTTCAATCCATCTTTCCATCTGGCCCTGTCTCTCACTCCCTACTTTTGACACACACAGATCCTCTTTGTCAATCTCTTAACTCATCCTCTCCAAGAGCATATACCATTCAGTTCACCTGAATTGGCCCTCCTAAATCTCACTGGGTTCACTACCATAACTTTCTCTGACACTTTTATTTACATAATCAACCCCTCACATGCTACAAATCATCCTCATAGACCATTTAATTTTCAGGACACCCTACTTCTTCCTTTCTCTCACTATGCTCAAGGACAAAGACACAACAATGCAACAATGTTGACATCAGTAGTCAGTTAGTTAGGTACATAATCACAGAACTACTTCTATATGGCTCCTTCAGCTTTGAGACTGTACTTTATGTGTGAACAGAGTAAGGTGGGCTCCTCAGGCATGGAAAGGTTCCTAAAAAATCTATACTCCATCCCATCTATTAACACTCATATAGCTTTTCCAAAGAGGATTCTCATCCCTAAAAGACCCCATCTTATCCTGTTTCCATGTAGAGTTCAGTTTCAAAGTTACACGAACCCTGCATATCAAGGATCCTAGGATTACACATGACAGCAAGAAACTGAGTATGAATATGTATGTGTATGTGTGGTGTGAGGTGGTTTGATCGAGTAAGTAACGTAAGGGTAAGAGAGATGTGTGGAAATAAAAAGAGCGTGGTTGAGAGAGCAGAAGAGGGTGTTTTGAAATGGTTTGGGCACATGGAGAGAATGAGTGAGGAAAGATTGACCAAGAGGATATATGTGTCGGAGGTGGAGGGAACGAGGAGAAGAGGGAGACCAAATTGGAGGTGGAAAGATGGAGTGAAAAAGATTTTGTGTGATCGGGGCCTGAACATGCAGGAGGGTGAAAGGAGGGCAAGGAATAGAGTGAATTGGAGCGATGTGGTATACAGGGGTTGACGTGCTGTCAGTGGATTGAATCAAGGCATGTGAAGCGTCTGGGGTAAACCATGGAAAGCTGTGTAGGTATGTATATTTGCGTGTGTGGACGTGTGTATGTACATGTGTATGGGGGGGGGGTTGGGCCATTTCTTTCGTCTGTATCCTTGCGCTACCTCGCAAACGCGGGAGACAGCGACAAAGTATAAAAAAAAAAAAAAAAAAAAAAAAATGTATATATATGTATACATTGACATATGAGGTGAGTTTGAATGGAGAAAAACTGGAGGAAGTGAAGTGTTTTAGATATCTGGGAGTGGATCTGTCAGCGGATGGAACCATGGAAGCGGAAGTGGATCATAGGGTGGGGGAGGGGGCGAAAATTTTGGGAGCCTTGAAAAATGTGTGGAAGTCGAGAACATTATCTCGGAAAGCAAAAATGGGTATGTTTGAGGGAATAGTGGTTCCAACAATGTTGTATGGTTGCGAGGCGTGGGCTATGGATAGAGATGTGCGCAGGAGGATGGATGTGCTGGAAATGAGATGTTTGAGGACAATGTGTGGTGTGAGGTGGTTTGATCGAGTAAGTAACGTAAGGGTAAGAGAGATGTGTGGAAATAAAAAGAGCGTGGTTGAGAGAGCAGAAGAGGGTGTTTTGAAATGGTTTGGGCACATGGAGAGAATGAGTGAGGAGAGATTGACCAAGAGGATATATGTGTCGGAGGTGGAGGGAACGAGGAGAAGAGGGAGACCAAATTGGAGGTGGAAAGATGGAGTGAAAAAGATTTTGTGTGATCGGGGCCTGAACATGCAGGAGGGTGAAAGGAGGGCAAGAAATAGAGTGAATTGGAGTCGATGTGGTATACAGGGGTTGACGTGCTGTCAGTGGATTGAAGCAAGGCATGTGAAGCGTCTGGGGTAAACCATGGAAAGCTGTGTAGGTATGTATATTTGCGTGTGTGGACGTGTGTATGTACATGTGTATGGGGGGGGGTTGGGCCATTTCTTTCGTCTGTTTCCTTGCGCTACCTCGCAAACGCGGGAGACAGCGACAAAGTATAAAAAAAAAAAAAAAAAAAAAAAAAAAAAAAAAAAAAAAAAACATTGACATGTAAATGTATGTATATGTGTGTATTTATGTACATATATGTATGTATGTATGGATGGGCCATTCTTCATCTGTTTCCTGGCGCTACCTCGCTAATACTGGAGACGGCGATTAAGTATAATAAACTCTAGATTGATATGGGTAAAACTGAAAGTGGAGGGAGAGAGATGGGTGATTATTGGTGCCTATGCACCTGGTCATGTGAAGAAAGATCATGAGAGGCAAGTGTTTTGGGAGCAGCTTTGATGCACGAGACTGGGTTATAGTGATGGGTGATTTGAATGCAAAGGTGAGTAATGAGTCAATTGAGGGTATAATTGGTGTACATGGGATGGTCAATGTTGTAAATGGAAATGGTGATGAGCTTGTAGTTTTGTGTGCTGAAAAAGGACTGGTGATTGGGAATACCTGGTTTAAAAAGACATATACATAAGTATAAGTAAGTAAGTAGGAGAGATGGCCAGAGAGCATTGTTGGGTTATGTGTTAATTGATAGGCATGTGAAAGAGAGACTTTTGGATGTTATGTGATGAGAGAGGCAGCTGGAGGGATGTCTGATTGTGATCTTGTGGAAATGAAGGTGAAGATTTGTAGAGGTGTTCAGAAAAGAAGAGAGACTGTTGGTGTGAAGAGAGTGGTAAAAGTAAGTGAGCCTGGAAAGGAGACTTGTGTGAGGAAGTACCAGGAGAGATTGAGTGCAGAATAGCAAAAGGTGAGAGCAAATGATGTAGGGGGAGTGGGGGAAGAATGGGATGTATTTAGGGAACCAGTGATGGCTTGCACAAAAGATGCTTGTGGCATGAGAAAGGTGGGAGGTGGGCAGATTAGAAAGGGTAGTGAGTAGTGGGATGAGGAAGTAAGATTGTTAATGAAAGAGAAGAGAGAGGCGTTTGCATGATTTTTGCAGGGAAATAGTACAAATGACTGGGAGATGTATAAAAGAAAGAGGCAAGAGGTCAAGAGAAAGGTGCAACAGGTGAAAAAGAGGGCAAATGAGAGGTGGGATGAGAGAGTATCATTATATTTTAGGGAGAATAAAGAGAAGTTTTGAATGGAGGTAAATAAAGTGCGTAAGTCAAGAGAACAAACGGGAACATCGATGAAGGGGGCTAATGGGGAAGTAATAACAAGTAGTGGTGAAGTGAGAATGAGATGAGGTGAGTATTTTGAAGGTTTGTTGAATGTGTTTGATGATAGAGTGGCATATATAGGGTGTTTCGGTTGAGGTGATGTGTGAAGCAATAGGGTCAGGGAGAATGGTTTGGCAAATAGAGAAGAGGTAGTGAAAGCTTTGCATAAGGTGAAAGCCGGTAAGGTGGCATGTTTGGATGGTACTGTTGTGGAATTTATTAAAAAAGGGGGTGACTGTGTTGATGATTGGTTGGTAAAGATATTCAATGTATGTATGGTTCATGGTGAAGTGCCTGAGGATTGGCAGAATGCATGCACAGTGCCATTGTACAAAGGCAAAGGGGATAAAGGTGGGTGTTCAAATTACAGAGGTATAAGTTTGTAGAGTATTCCTGGAAAATTGCATGGAAGGGTATTGATTGAGAGGGTAAAGGCATGAACAGAGCATCAGACTGGGGAAGAGCAGTGTGGTTTCATAAGTGGTAAAGGATGTGTCAATCAGGTGTTTGCTTTGAAGAATGTATGAGAGAAATACTTAGAAAAACAGAGGGATCTGTATGTAGCATTTATGGGTCTGGAGAAGGCATATGATAGGGTTGACAAAGATGCTTTGTGGAAGGTATCAAGAGTACATGGTGTGGGAGGTAAGTTGCTAGAAGCAGTGAAAAGTTTTATGAAGGATGCAAGGCATGTGTATGTGTAGGAAGAGAGGAAAGTGAGTGGTTCCCAGTGAATGTTGGTTTGTGGCAGGGGTGCGTGATGTCTCCATGGTTGAATAATTTGTTTATGGATGGGGTGGTTAGGGAGATGAATGCAAGAGTTTTGCAGAGAAGGGCAAGTATGCAGTCTGTTGTGGATGAGAGGGCTTGGGAAGTGAATCAGTTATTGTTTGCTGATGATACAGCACTGGTTGCTGATTCGTGTGAGAAACTGCAGAAGCTGGTGACTGAGTTTGGTAAAGTGTGTGAAAGAAGAAAGCTGAGAGTATATGTGAATAAGAGCAAGGTTATTAGGTTCAGTAGGGTTGAGGGACAAGTAAATTGAAAGATAAGTTTGAATTGAGAAAAAACTGGAGGAAGTGAAGTGTTTTTGATATCTCGTTCCCTTTACCCCTGACCCATATATTCTCTTTGTCAATCTTTCCTCACTCATTCTCTCCATGTGACCAAACCACATCCATCCTCCTTGCAACCATATAGTATTGTTGGAACTACTATTCCTTCGAACATACCCATTTTTGCTCTCTGAGATAATGTTCTCTCCTTCCACACCACACTCTTCATCACTCCCTGAGCCTTTGCCCCCTCCCCTACCCTGTGACTCACTTCCACTTCCATGGTTCCATTCACTGCTAAGTCACTCCCAGATATCTAAAACACTTGACTTCCAATTTTTCCCCTTTCAAACTTACATCCCAATAAACTCGTTCCTCAAACCTGCTGATCATAATAACCTTGCTCTTATTCATATTTACTCTCAACTTTCTGATTTCATGAACTTTTCCAAACTCAATCACCAACTTCTGCAGTTGTAGAACTTCATTTCCATGACCTAAAATCAAAAGCAAAATATAATCATGAGATGTGAGAGTCCTCTTAGACCTTCTGTCTTCAAGAACAAGGAGTACAGTGAACTTCCCAAACTTCAGCTTACATAAACTTGGCCTGTTTCATGCTTACAAATGAAAGAAAAAAAAATATTATGGCTTTCATTCCACTGCATCATAAAACCCTGATATAATGTAGTTACATTCATACCTCCTGCTAAGGCACCAAGAACTTTTTCAGTAGTGCAAAATTCTTTGGCAATGACATGGGTACACACAGGAGTAAAGATGTTCCTGTTAAGATCTTCTACCCTTCCGCCTAGAGCTTCTATTTTTCTTCGAAGAGATAACAGTTCATCCTGTTCTTGGACTCCTGAGATGAGGAACCTATGGAGGTTCTTCTTCACCTCACAACTTGGTATTATATCCATCATTACTCTTATGCTTTCCTAAAATGTGAAAGTAAATTTCAGTAAGAATCATTACAGTAAACCTTCATAACCATAAAAGATAAAACAAACATAATTTGAGTCACATCTGAACTAAGTGGCTGAGCGATTAAGTAACAGTGCAACAACCATTAAGCAATGCAAGTACAATGGAGAAGAGGATGGCACATAACACATAACTGCTTAAGACCACAAAGTCAATTCCTACAAATATTGGTGCACAGAATATGAAAGTATCTAAATCTTGGCTAAAACCTTTAAGCATCAGAGAACTTCACTATCATGATGTTTTCCTAATGTGACTCACCTCCGCTTCCATGGTTCCATCCGCTGCTAAGTCCACTCCCAGATATCTAAAACACTTCATTTCCTCAGTTTTTCTCCATTCAAACTTACCTCCCAATTAACTTGTCCCTCAACCCTACTGAACCTAATAACCTAGCTCTTATTCACATTTACTCTCAGCTTTCTTCTTTTACAAACTTTACCGAACTCAGTCATCAACTTCTGCAGTTTCTCACTTGAATCAGCAACCAGTGCTGTATCATCAGCGAACAACAACTGACTCACTTCCCAAGCCCTCTCATCCACAAAAGACTGCATACTTGCCCCTCTCCAGAACTCTTGCATTCATCTCCCGAACAACCCCATCCATAAACAAATTAAACAACCATGGAGACATCATACACCCATGCCGCAAACTGACATTCACTGGGAGCCAATCACTTTCCTCTCTTCAAACTCATACACATGCCTTACATCCTTGGTAAAAACTTTTCACTGCTTCTAGCAACTTACATCCCACACCATATACTCTTAAAAACTTCCACAAAGCATCTGTATCAACCCTATCATATGCCTTCTCCAGATCCATAATTGTGGTTGATAGAGTAGAAGAGGGTGTGTTGAAATGGTTTGGTCACATGGAGAGAAAGAGTGAGGAAGGCTTGACAAAAAGGATATATGTGTCAAAGGTGGAGGGAACAAGGAGAAGAGGCAGACCAAATTAGAGGTGGAAGGATGGAGTGACAGAATTCTGAGTGATCGGGGCCTGAACATTTAGGAGGGTGAAAGTCATGCAATAAATAGAGTGAATTGAAACAATGTGGTATACTGGGATGGACGTGTTGTCAATGGATTGAACAAGGGCATGTTCAGCATCTGGGGTAAACCATGGAAAGTTTTGTGGGGCCTGGATGAGGAAAGGGAGCTGTGGTTTCGGTGCATTAGACATGACATGTTGTTGTGTGGAGGAGGGTGGATCTGTTTGAAATGAAATGTTTGAGGACAATATGTGGTGTGAGGTGGTTTGATTAAGTAATGAAAGATGTGTGATAATAAAAAGTGTGGCTGAGAGAGCAGAGAAGGGTGTATTAAAATGGTTTGGTCACATGGAGAGAATGAGTGAGGAAAAATTGACAAAGAGGATATGTGTGTCAGAGGTATAGGGAACGAGGAGAAGTGGGAGACCAAATTTGAGATGGAAGGATGGAGTGAAGAAGATTTTGAGCGATCAAGCCTGAACATACAGGAGGGTGAAAGGCATGCAAGGAATAGAGTGAATTAGAACGATGTGGCATACCGGGGTTGACGTGTTGTCAATGGATTGAATCAGGGCATGTGAACCATCTGGGTAAACCATGGAAAGTTTGTGGGGCCTGGATGTGGAAAGGGAGCTGTGGTTTCAGTGCTGTCATGTATAATGCACCAAAACCACAGCTCCCTTTCCACATCCAGGCCCTGCAGAACTTTCCATGGTTTACCCCAGACGCTTCACATACTCTGGTTCAATCCATTGACAGCACGTCGACCCCGGTATATCACATTGTTCCAATAACTCTATTCCTTGCAAGCCTTTCACCCTTCTGTATGTTTAGGCCCCAATCACTCAAAGTCTTTTTCACTTCATCTTTCCACCTCCAATTTAGTCCCCCACTTCTCCTCGTCCCTCCACCTCTGACACATATATTCTCTGTCAATTTTTCCTCGCTCATTCTCTCCATGTGATCAAACCATTTCAATACACCCTCTTCTGCTATCTCAACCACACTGTTTTTATAACCACACATCTCTCTTACCCTTTCATTACTTACTCCATCAAACCACCTCGCAACACATATTGTCCTCAAACATCTCATTTCAAACACATCCACCCTCCTCCGCACAACCCCTATCCATAGCCCACGCCTTGCAACCCTATAACATTGTTGGAACAACTATTCCTTAAAACATACCCATTTTTGCTTTCTGAGATAATGTTCTCGCCTTCCAAATATTTTTCATTGCTCCCAGAACTTTCGCCCCCCTCTCCCAAACTGTGACTCACTTCCGCCTCCATGGTTCCAGCCGCTGCCAAATCCACTCCCAGATATCTAAAACACTTCACTTTCTCCAGTTTTTCTCCATTCAATCTTACCTCCCAATTGACTCAACCCTCAGCCTTAATGTACCTAATAACCTTGCTCTTATTCACATTTACTCTCAGCTTTCTTCTTTCACACACTTTACCAAACTCAGTCACCAGCTTCTGCAGTTTCTCACCCGAATCAGCCACCAGCACTGTATCATAAGTGAACAACAACTGACTCACTTCCTAAGCCCTCTCATCCACAACAGACAGCATGCTTGCCCCTCTTTCCAAAACTCTTCCATTCACCTACCTAACAAACCCATCCATAAACAAATGAAACAACCATGGAGACATCATGCACCCCTGCCGCAATCTGACATTCACTGAGAGCCAATCACTCTCCTCTCTTCCTACTCATACACATGCCTTACATCCTTGATAAAAACTTTTCACTGCTTCCAGCAAATTCCCTTTCACGCCATATACTCTTAATACCTTCCACAGAGCATCTCTATCAACTCTGTCATATGCCTTCTCCAGATCCATAAATGCTACATGCAAATCCATTTGTTTTTCTAAGTATTTCTCACATACATTCTTCAAGTCAAACACCTGATCCACACATCCTCTACTACTTATGAAACCACAATGCTCTTTCCCAATGTGATGTTCTATTCATGCCTTCACCCTCACAATCAATACCCTCCCATATAATTTCCCAGGAATACTAAACAAACTTATACCTCTGTAATTTGAACACTCATCTTTATCCCCTTTGCCTTTGTACAATGGCACTATGCATGCATTCCGCCAATCCTCAGGCACTTCACCATGAGCCATACATACACTGAATATCCTCATCAACCAGTCAACAACACAGTCACCCCCTTTTTTTTATATAAATTCCACTGCAATACCATCAAAACTCGCTGCCTTGTCTAGCAGGGATTTTCATACTGTTAATCAATAAAATAATCAAACATATGAAATAGTTTCTGTTTATGAACAGGTTAGATCAGAAGTTTGGATTGTATCAATTTGTATTCCTTCCTCGTTTGCTCACTGTTTCACAATAACATGCATACATGAGCAACCGCAATCTCAAGTAATTGTCGACCCAAGATTTTTGGGCAAAGTATGCTTCATTTGTTATATATCTAGTATAAGAGAACCTCAGCTTTTCAAAAGTCCAAAAATGCTGAAGTGACAGAGAGAAAGAGATGCTTAGCAATCAAGTGATAAAACCCAGATACAACATAATTGAGCCATCTATAACTATAAGCAAATTATGTCAGTTGAAATGTTTATGTACAGGATGTTATGGGCCAATATCCATGATTATTCACAGGGGTGGCAAGTGTCACCCAGCAGAACTCACTGCTTAATGCAGTAATAGATGAAATACTCATGAAATAATGACCATATCTTACCTGTAATATGGTGAAAAATTCAACAATATCCTCAACCACATGAGTAAGCAAGGTTGGTAAACATATTGTTACATCATCTGCTGGTGGTCCCACTGGTGCCAGGTCAACAACCAAAACCTGAAAATGTTTATCACAGACTCTTTTAGGATACCAATTTCCATCACAATTTGACTTTTGCAAGATCAAAAAAATAAGTTATTTTACCAGATAAAATACAGTTTGGTGGAGCAGTGTTCACCACCTCTGCTTCCTGCCAAGGAACACTGTTTCCTCCCTAGATATGGGCCTGTTTTTGTCAAGAAGTACAGTTCTCTATGCATAACTCAAATAAGCAACATTTCAATAACATTATGGTAAAGTTATCAGTATGCTTTTAAAGATAAACATAGGTTACGTTTTGTCAACAGTACAGTAACCACTTCACTGACCATGTTACTCATAAATTAAAGTGTGTTAACTTCATTCATCAATCACACATACATAATGTCTGTGGAGTAATGTGCATCATTTTTGTTACCTGCCAAGGAACCCTGCTTCCCCAAAGGAACCCGGTGCTTCCTCTCGGGCTATGGGCCTTTTGCTTTCCTGAAATATAGTTCCCTGTTCAAAACTCAAATAGCAATGTTTCCATGAAATTGTTAATACTATTCATACTGTATCTCTGCAATGCATTGGTCTCACATCAAAAGCCATTTACAAAAAAAAATTCTCAGCTACTGTATCTCCACACTAGTATAAATGCCACCTATTGGCATAACACCTCACTACTAGTCCTTAACAAAATATGAGATAAAACTGCAACCTTTCAATAATTAAAATGATAATATACCCATCCACAATGGATGGAAATTAAGATGTCATCATTGAAGACCCTGCCCAAAAGGAAACCACCTTACCCTGTTCCTGTGTGGAACATAGTCTTAAAAATGCAGAAGCCTCGATAAAAGAGGTCTGGTTACATAATAATAATAACAATAAAAACAATAATAATAATAATAATAATAATAATAATAATAATAACAACTGATATGGTAAAAATCCAGCAAACCAAAAAAACATGAAGCAAGCAATTTCACATATCAAATCATTAGAAAAATCAGGATACTATCTGTAAGTCATACAGCTAAATCTGTGATGCTAACAACCACTCTCTATGCTCTCATACAGCATCAATCTCAATCTTATTCTGTGTTGTAATGGCCCCTTCTACGAAAGGCCAAAGCATGAAGTTAAGAGTTAGTTGCTGGGTAAGACAGACTAGCATGAGCAGTTGTGATATCATGTCTGTCCGTTAAAGATTTGGTACTGCTTCTAAATGTATTTCCTAGGGAGTTATTTACTAAGGAAGGAGCAGGTTATACACATTCATGAACAGTTAACAGTTATTCTTTTAAGGTACATAACGCAAAAGAAATTTCCTCACCAATAAGTGCAGTGTGTATACGGCAGTGTGACGTACATGCAGTACTCACCAAGACGTGCAAAATGTATAAGTTAGTATAAGGTGCCTGAGAAAGCCAGGCGTCGACATCCTTCCACCAATGTTTTGATCTTTTCTTACACTTAAACATCAACAGCATCTCAATGCTGCCAACTACCACAAATAAAAGAATAAAAAGAAAAAAGGGAAACCACCCTCTATATTTCAGTCTTTTATCTATCCGTCAGATATGAAATTATATCTATACGTTATAGTATAATTTTAATCTTCTCTGTAATCCTTCTGCGTAATGAAATATAATGATATTTTATTTGCAACCAAAGCATGATGTGGTATCACTGCATCGCCCTGCCAGGCACACCTCTGCGAAACAAACTTTTATATACCGTTTTGGATACCACTAAAAGTAATTTTTTTTGTATATCTGTATATGATGTACTATGCATTAAAAACTGTAGCGTAATGCACAAATATAAATTCAATTCGAATCATTCTTGCTTTTGTTGCTACTCTCCAAATACAGGAATATATTTATGTGCTTATCAACAATTACCAAGTGAAATAAAAGGTTTTATCACCCAAGATTCGAAATGTAAAAAGATTTGTACTATATCATCTCAATTACTCGTTGTAAGAGAAGATGGAATGCACAAATTGGATGAGATTAAGGGAGCCTTTCTTTATTTACTGTTAGGATACGAAACTTACTTTTCTTTTTCAAACTTTTAGGACACAAAACTTACTCTTCTCTGTTTAACTGTGAGGACGAACAATAAGTAATTTTTTTTACCCAGTCCCACCAACTGGGACACCTGGACAAACTCCACGGGTTCAAGGTTCTGGGGACCCAAGGAAAGGAAGATGAAATTTTAAGATAGTACAGCAATTGAGCAAATGATATGATATTTGTAAGAAACATTTTATGGAGATTATTGCAAGTTGCCGTCTTCCTGTCAAGTGGACCTCCTTTCCCCAATGCTCCCGTCAGGCGTTGGGTGTCCTGCCACGACCACTCTCCTTAAAGCCATATTGCTTCTTCCCAGTCTGATGTTCTCTGCTAGACACAACCCTCAAAGTTACCACTCACCCGTACAACTTACCATGTTTACTTTAAAAAAATCTCATACCTTTGTAATTCGAGCATTCAGTTTTGTCTCATTTTCACATAATGCCACTGGACAGGCATTCCAATAGTCCTGCCAACCTCTCCTAGAACAATAATACAATGAGAATCTACACTAACCACTCAACAAGTCTGTTACATTTTGCCACACTTCATCTCATATGAGGCTTTCTCCAACTATCTTTTCACCGAACCAAAAGCCACGACTCTCTCACTCCATGTATGTACCTCCACGTCCCAAACACCCAACATCCATCCACCCATAGTCCATCAACTACCCACTCTTTAATTTTTCTTTGCCCGTAACCATTTCTTTTCCCATCTGTCCTCTCGCTGATACTCCCATTTGTTCTCATGTCCTCCAAACACTATTTATTTATTTCCAAAACGCTTTCAAGTTCTGGAAATTGGCCGATACTATCTCTCCCCATCACTTCATTGTCTTTTTATTCAGCCCCTGCCTCTTCTTCTTGACCCCCTGCTACACCCCCTTAAATATTTACCGATCACCTCCACTCCTTCCGTACACTTTTCTCTCTCGAGCACCTTACTTTCCTCCTCCTAATACAAACTACATTTTGCAACTTTATAATCTTTCGCTGACGACAGACTTATTACAACCAATTCGTTTTACTATAGATTTCGCTCCGATTTAGCCATGGAATCACCATACCAGAAGATTTTTCAAACGATATATCTATCAAATTTGAAAATAATGCTGGTAGTTAGAGTTTTATGAGGAAAATTTCGAATGCAGACGGAAATTATTTCAGTTAAAGTTATTCTAGCTCTTCAGATATAATAGAAAACGTATCATGAAATAAAGAAGAGAACGAAATATTGAAAAGCCTAACTTTGACAGATTATTAGTTACTGCTAATGTGCAACAAAAACTTTGCGCCACTCTCATCACATCTGCAGCTTCTTTGCTATTAATGGCAGTTCTGTTTCCACTACACTTTCTATTGTTGTTGTATGTTATTACCTACGATGCTTTCAGTAAGTCTTTAATGTCTTCTCTGTGTGAGTTACACACACCCACACACACACACACACACACACACACACACATATGCTCGTATATGCTGATAATCACGAGGAAAATGAAACACTTGTGTAATGACCACATGGTCAAGGGAGATACAAGAAGGAGATAGAAGACGTAGAACAGTCAAGCGATATACAAGGAAGAGACGTAGCTAAGACGCCACTGGTACAAGAAGGAGATAGAAGACGTAGAACAGTCAAGCGATATACAAGGAAGAGACGTAGCTAAGACGCCACTGGTACAAGGAGATAGAAGACGTAGAACAATCAAGCGATATACAAGGAAGAGACGTAGCTAAGACGCCACTGGTACAAGAAGGAGATAGAAGACGTAGAACAGTCAAGCGATATACAAGGAAGAGACGTAGCTAAGACGCCACTGGTACAAGGAGATAGAAGACGTAGAACAGCCAAGCGATATACACGGAAGAGACGTAGCTAAGACGCCACTGGTACAAGAAGGAGATAGAAGACGTAGAACAGTCAAGCGATATACAAGGAAGAGACGTAGCTAAGACGCCACTGGTACAAGAAGGAGATAGAAGACGTAGAATAGTAAAGCGATATACAAGGAAGAGAAGTAGCTAAGACGCCACTGGTACAAGAAGGAGATAGAAGACGTAGAACAGTCAAGCGATATACAAGGAAGAGACGTAGCTAAGACGCCACTGGTACAAGGAGATAGAAGACGTAGAACAGTCAAGCGATATACAAGGAAGAGACGTAGCTAAGACGCCACTGGTACAAGAAGGAGATAGAAGACGTAGAACAGTCAAGCGATATACAAGGAAGAGACGTAGCTAAGACGCCACTGGTAAACAGACGTTACCGGAAAGTGACGTTCCGGTCTGGCATCATGCCTGTCATAAATTGTTTTTATTATGTGGACAAGAAAGGAAGCCGTTTACAAATTCTGCGTACGACAAAGCTATCCAGTTTGATAAGACCTTCACTAATATTAATATTGCAATTCTTTGTGTATCTAATGAAAGAAGAATCAATTATATTTCTCGCGGTAAAGGAGCTACAGTTAAATATGAATTAGCATTACTCCAGTCAATGCAATGGTCATAGTTTTCAATATGATTAAAGGATTCTTGTCCTGTTTTTATGCTATATTTGTGTTGCTTAAGTCTAACATAAAGATCCTTACCAGTCTGCCTAATATAGAGCATATTAAAATGTTCACATGGTATTGTGTAAACAGCCCGCACAAGTTTCTGGTGAGTTTTTGAAGATATTCTTTATAATATTGTTATCGCTGATGGCTGCATTTACATTAAAGAATTCAAGTAACCTGGGAAGTAAAGTAAAATTATCCCTAAAAGAGAGAACTAAAAGTTCTTGGTATCAAGGGGAAGTTTGGGTTTAACTCTATGAAATGATTTCTTTGCCAACTTAAGGGATTTATCAATGAAAGGTAACGATATACATATTACAAAATCAGATTAGGCTAACACAAATGCGGTTATGAACAAAGTTGATGATTTATCAAAAATCAATGGTCTTTTATGTGATGATACAACATACTTTAAACTCGGTAGAAATCCAGTAAAAGCAGTTAATTCTCTAATAAAGAACTGAAGTTGTTGTTGAAAGGTTAGCGTTCTGTCATCAAAAGGTTTTCACCATTGTCTCCTTCATTACTATATATGTATGAACTTATCAAAACACATACGCCAAACTTTCCAGCAAGACCCATTGAGAGTTCAGTTGGTTTCATCACATATGAATTATCAAAAAGCTTAGTTTCTTTTTCAGCCCACTAGTGAGTAAGATATCAAATTCTAACACCATCAACAATGTAGATTTAGTTAACAAGCTTAATGATATCAATGTTGATTTTGATTTCAAACTAGTAAGTTTTGATGTGTCAGCCTTGTTCACAAAAGTTCTTGTTGATAACTTCTTAGAATATTTGGTTGATGTCTTGAATGATACTCATTTACCTGTTTCAAATTCTGTGTTTATTTAATTGATAAAGTAGTGTATAAAATGCTGTGTATTTCAGTGTAATGGAGAATATTGTGCTCAGAAATTTGGTATGGTGATGGGTAACCCTTTCTCACTTATATTAAGTAATCTTTACAAGGAATCTTTTTAAACAGAATTATTAAGGAATATCTCACCCGCTAAGACAACTTGGTTTAGGTACATAGATGATGTTCTCTGTGTTTGGCCAACAAACGAAAATTTACAGACATTTCTTCCTTTACTAAACAATTTAGTACTTTCCATCAACTTTACTTTGGAAGTGGAAAATAATGGTATGTTACCATTTTTAGATTGTATGATCCACCCATAGGGAGAGAAACATGTTTAAGTTTAGAAAGCCCTCCAAAGTTTTTTCATACATTTGATATTACTCCTCTCAACATGACAGTTAAAGTGTCATCATTACAATCGATGTTCCTTAAGGCATTACGTATCTGCAGTCCGGAATTTATTGATGATGAGTTTGAGAAGATATATTTTATTGAATTCAGGTTAAAGTTTTTATTGAGAAATCCCTAAAGTTGGCAAAGAAATCATTTTATAGTTAAGCTAGTTAAACCCAAATCTCCCCTTGATGACAAGAATCTTTCAGTTCTTTTTTGTGATAATTCATATTACTTCCCAGGTTGTTTGGATTTTTTAATATGAATGTAGGCTTTAGCAATAACAATACTATAAAGAATATCTTCATCAAAAACCCACCAGAAAATTCTGCGGGCTGTGTTTATAAAATACCATGGAAGAATTGTAATATGTTTATGGGCAGACTGGTAAGGATCTCTATGTTATACTTAAGCAACATAAATATAGTATAAGAACAGAACAAGAATAAATGCTTTGTTAAATCATGTTAAAGATTATGACCACTGTATTGGCTGGAGTAACGCTAATTCAGTTATTGATTGTGCTTCTTCACCACGAGAAATATAATTGAATCTTCTATTAGATGCACAAAGAATTGTAACATTGATATTAGTGAAGGTCTATACAACCTGGATAGTTTTTTCGTGGCAGTAATTGTACAAATTTCCCATTTTGTCTACATAATAAAACATAATTGGTGTAATGAAGAGAGACCCAAACCGACATGGGTGAAAATAAAAATGGTTTATGAGAGGTAGGTAACTGTTAATGCTTGTACACCAGGTAGCGAGACAAGTGAGGAAAGCGTGTTTCGGGAGAAGCCGAATTGGAGCATCAGCATTTGATGCAAGGGATCGAGTGTTAGTGATAGGTGATCTGAATCTCCTACGTGGGTGAAGTGGCATTTGAGGGTATATTTAGGAGGCATGGAGTACTTATTGTGAATGAAAGTGGTGAAGAGCTTGTGGAGTCTTGTGCTGAAAAAGGACTGGTGGTTGGGGATACCTGGTTTATAATGAAAAGTAAACATGAATATACGTGAGGAAGTGGTTTAATGGTAAGGGGTGTTATTCAATTACACTCTGACTGGTAAGAGTGTTAAAGAAATATTTCTGGATACAAATATGTTGAGAGGGGAAGCTGCAGGATTTCTTATAATTTTTTGATGGAGTCGAGGGTCAAATGTTGTAGATTGTGTTGGTTGAGTGGAAAGAGGTGGTGACACGCTTGTGGGAAGAGGTACCAAGAGAGACATGCCTGCCAGATAAAGCAATGACCGTTGAGATGAGGAAGTTAAGTTGTTAGTGGAAGAGGAAAAAGATGTGTATTTATATAACCTGAAGAAAAAAAGCGTGAGTGATTGTAAGATGTAAGAGAGGAAGTGGCAGGAGGTCAAGAGGAAAGTGCAGAGGGTGACGAAAAGGTTAGATGAGAATTGTGTGGAGTTAGTGAGGGCCAACTTCACGGGAAATTAGAAAATATTTGTAATGGGATAATGGTATGAGGAGAACGGGAGAGCATATGGGAACATTAGCAAATGAAGCACTTTCACCATCACCACCACCATCACTACCACCATTACCATCCTCATCGCTACCACCGTCACCACCATCATCGCTACCACCATCACCATCATCATCATCATCGGTACCACCATCACCACAATCATCGCTACCACCACCACCACCACCACCACCACTACCACCACTACCATCATCATTGCTACCATCACCACTACCACCACTACCACCATCATCATTGCTACCATCACCACCACCAGTGTACACCAGGGTTATCATCATCATCATACAGTAGAGTATCATATCATCACCCGCCCCCCCCATCACCAAATGTGATGGTGACCCAATACGACAACTACTAATCACGAGCCGTGTGTACGACGGTGCGTGGCGTGTGTGTGTGTGTGTGTGTGTGTGGTGGGAGGAGGAGGAGGAGGAGGAGGAGGAGGGCGTGTTGATACAAGTGATCAGGTAACTCCCCGCCAGCCGCCCCTCCCCAGCCTATCACAACCTATCACCCCGGCCCGAGGCAGTTACCCCGCCCCACCTCAGCCTGTTTCAACTTAACCCCTTCCTAGGGCAGCTGCCCCGACCCACCCCGCCCCACCCCAGACTGTTACAGATATCATATTCGTAGAGACTGCCCCACCCCACCATGTTATAAGCTATCACCCCGCGAGACAACTAACCCACCTCACCCCAGCCCATCATCTCCCTGGGGCAGCCCCCTCTCTACCTCACCCGCAGGGGGAGGGAAGGGGGGGGGGGTGGTCATACACGGGGCGGCCGCTGATGGCCGAGCCCCCCCCCCCCACCCCCCACCTCTCTGGTTGTTGGGGTGGACTTCTTCCTCTCATGGCTTGGGCGGGAGGAGGGTGGGGGGTGGGGAGTGGGGGTGGGTGGATACATCCTTCTTCTGGTTGTTGGGGGAGCCTGCCTTCCCTTCATGTGGCTGGGGAGATCCACTTCTCCCCCTCCTGCCACTGGGGAGACCCACTCCTCCCCCCTCCCGCCGCTGGGGAGACCCACTCCTCCCCTTTCCGAAGCAGGGAAAACCCACTCCCCACTCCCCCCCTCCCTGCCATTGGGGAAGACTCACTCCTCCCTCCCTCCCGCCGTGTCCAGAGCTCACCCCTCACCTTCCCGTGTACCGTGTCCAGAGCTCACCCCTCACCTTCCCGTGTACCGTGTCCAGAGCTCACCCCTCACCTTCCCGTGTACCGTGTCCAGAGCTCACCCCTCACCTTCCCGTGTACCGTGTCCAGAGCTCACCCCTCACCTTCCCGTGTACCGTGTCCAGAGCTCACCCCTCACCTTCCCGTGTACCGTGTCCAGAGCTCACCCCTCACCTTCCCGTGTACCGTGTCCAGAGCTCGCCCCTCACCTTCCCGTGTACCGTGTCCAGAGCTCACCCCTCACCTTCCCGTGTACCGTGTCCAGAGCTCACCCCTCACCTTCCCGTGTACCGTGTCCAGAGCTCGCCCCTCACCTTCCCGTGTACCGTGTCCAGAGCTCGCCCCTCACCTTCCCGTGTACCGTGTCCAGAGCTCACCCCTCACCTTCCCGTGTACCGTGTCCAGAGCTCACCCCTCACCTTCCCGTGTACCGTGTCCAGAGCTCACCCCTCACCTTCCCGTGTACCGTGTCCAGAGCTCATCCCTCACCTTCCCGTGTACCGTGTCCAGAGCTCATCCCTCACCTTCCCGTGTACCGTGTCCAGAGCTCATCCCTCACCTTCCCGTGTACCGTATCCAGAGCTCACCCCTCACCTTCCCGTGTACCGTATCCAGAGCTCACCCCTCACCTTCCCGTGTACCGTGTCCAGAGCTCACCCTCACCTTCCTATGTATGCTGCAGAAAGTGACAGAATATGGCTGGTGGTGTTGACGGTAAGGGGCGATCTCACGACGCAGACAACAATTACCGTCTGGCCAGACCAGGGCGGCCCTCACACAGGTACCGTCTGGCCAGACCAGGGCGGCCCTCACACCGGAGCCGTCTGGCCAGACCAGGGCGGCCCTCACACAGGTACCGTCTGGCCAGACCAGGGCGGCCCTCACACAGGTACCGTCTGGCCAGACCAGGGCGGCCCTCACACGGGTACCGTCTGGCCAGACCAGGGCGCCCCTCACACAGGTACCGTCTGGCCAGACCAGGGCGGCCCTCACACAGGTACCGTCTGGCCAGACCAGGGCGCCCCTCACACAGGTACCGTCTGGCCAGACCAGGGCGCCCCTCACACAGGTACCGTCTGGCCAGACCAGGGCGGCCCTCACACAGGTACCGTCTGGCCAGACCAGGGCGGCCCTCACACAGGTACCGTCTGGCCAGACCAGGGCGCCCCTCACACAGGTACCGTCTGGCCAGACCAGGGCGGCCCTCACACAGGTACCGTCTGGCCAGACCAGGGCGCCCCTCACACAGGTACCGTCTGGCCAGACCAGGGCGCCCCTCACACCGGAGCCGTCTGGCCAGACCAGGGCGTCCCTCACACAGGTACCGTCTGGCCAGACCAGGGCGCCCCTCACACAGGTACCGTCTGGCCAGACCAGGGCACCCCTCACACAGGTACCGTCTGGCCAGACCAGGGCGCCCCTCACACAGGTACCGTCTGGCCAGACCAGGGTGGCCCTCACACCGGAGCCATCTGGCCAGACCAGGGCGCCCCTCACACAGGTACCGTCTGGCCAGACCAGGGCGACCCTCACACCGGAGCCGTCTGGCCAGACCAGGGCGCCCCTCACACAGGTACCGTCTGGCCAGACCAGGGCGCCCCTCACACAGGTACCGTCTGGCCAGACCAGGGCGGCCCTCACACAGGTACCGTCTGGCCAGACCAGGGCGACCCTCGCACAGGAGCCGTCTGGTATGTCCACTGGTCGGGCTAGGCCGCTGGTCATCCCTGGGAGACTCCATTTCACCGGCACTACACGCCTCCCATGACCCGGCTCCAGCACCACCAGTGATCTGTACACGTACAGTTGAGGAGGTTTGGTGTACACTGGACGGCACCTCTGGGTGGAGCGATTCCTACAGCCTGACCTCTCCTGCATGAGAGTCACCATCCTGCCTGGCACGGTATAGACTCCTCTGTCCTCTGCGGCACAGCCAGGGGCACCATCCACTGTCTGGCCCGCACCGTAACCTTCCTACCACAGATACTCAAACACTTCTCTCCTGCGTGGCGGGGGAGGCGAACCACGGAGACACTGGCGAAGGAGGTAGCCTCCGTCTTTGGAATCTGCATTTGTGAGGGAGTTCTGTGCTTGGCCAGTCCTCCACTGGGGATGGGTGGGTGGTTGGGGGGGTGTGTGGGGGGGGACATTACCTAGCATCACTAACAGTAGCGCTGCCACCTGCCGGCCAGCATACTGACCCCCAACACCAGCCTCGATGTTCATATAAATTGGCAAACTTCTGTTCACAATCTTCATCATTTACAGTGTCTTGCTTGAGTCAGCTGCTCCCACTGACCTGCTACTGTCATGTCATAAACGCACTTTACATATTTACTAACAAGTTTCTTACTTTCCTTCACTTTATGGATGGCTTCAGTCGCTCTAGTTTGAGGTTTGTAAGAAGTGTTGTTGTTGGTGTTGTCACCATACAACTGGTTATATTGTTTATATGTCTGTCCTCTATAGTGAACCCTTACACCACGCACGACCTTTACACCACACACGACCCTTACATCACACACGACCCCTATACCACACACGACCCCTACACCACATACCATACGACCCCTACACTACACATGACCCCTACACCACATACCATACGACCCCTACACCACACACGACCCCTACACCACATACCATACAACCCCTACACCACACACGACCCCTACACCACATACCATACGACCCCTACACCACACATGACCCCCTACACCACACACGACCTCTACACCACACACGACCCCTACACCATACATGACCCCTACACCACATACCATACGACCCCTACACCACACACGACCGCTACACCACACACGACCCCTACACCACACACGACCCCTACACCACATACCATACGACCCCTACACCATACACGACCCCTACACCACACACGGCTCCTACACCACACACGACCCCTACACCACACACGACCTCTGCCACAGAACGACCCCTGCACGACTCCTTCGCCACACATTCCGGATAATGAGAAAATATCATTTTTAAGCGGCAACTTAAAGAGACAAGATTACATTAGAAGGCCCAAAAGATGACCAGTTGATCAGTAAGGTAATTATTGCGTCCAGCTGATACTGGCCCTGATACAGCCCCTCCCCCCCCCTCACTCCAGGCAAGAGGGGCAGCAGCGGATGGCGGAGGGGCATTAGCCTCCTGCCCTTCTTGCCCGCACACCCACCAAATCCCTGACCAATGAAAAGGTGTAATTATGTGCTGATATTCTCGGGGGAAGAAGGGCATGGTCCCAGCGGCGGTGGGCCAGCGCAGGTAACGGATCTGCCTGGGGCCACTCGAAGCCTTGCGGCCATTTGTAAACAAGGTCGTTCTATGTATCTCTTACGGCTAAATTGGCAGTTAAGTCGACAGTCAATGGATGGGATAAGGATCAGGTTTCCGATTGGCAGACATAGTATGAGGGGGGGGGGGGGCTGGCTGGCTGGGAGAGGAGGAGGGTATAGGGGAGGCTAAAAGGGAACCCGAAACATTTTGTTCAACTGATGAACCATGTTGGATGTGGCCCCCTGCTGGTGGCCACCACTACAGTCGTCAGCCATGTTGGATGTGGCCCCCTGCTGGTGGCCACCACTACAGTCGTCAGCCATGTTGGATGTGGCCCCTGCTGGTGGCCACCACTACAGTCGTCAGCCATGTTGGATGTGGCCCCCTGCTGGTGGCCACCACTACAGTCGTCAGCCATGTTGGATGTGGCCCCCTGCTGGTGGCCACCACTACAGTCGTCAGCCATGTTGGATGTGGCCCCTGCTGGTGGCCACCACTACAGTCGTCAGCCATGTTGGATGTGGCCCCCTGCTGGTGGCCACCACTACAGTCGTCAGCCATGTTGGATGTGGCCCCCTGCTGGTGGCCACCACTACAGTCGTCAGCCATGTTGGATGTGGCCCCTGCTGGTGGCCACCACTACAGTCGTCAGCTATGTTGGATGTGGCCCCTGCTGGTGGCCACCACTACAGTCGTCAGCCATGTTGGATGTGGCCCCCTGCTGGTGGCCACCACTACAGTCGTCAGCCATGTTGGATGTGGCCCCTGCTGGTGGCCATCACTACAGTCGTCAGCCATGTTGGATGTGGCCCCTGCTGGTGGCCATCACTACAGTCGTCAGCCATGATGGATGTGGCCCCTGCTGGTGGCCATCACTACAGTCGTCAGCCATGTTGGATGTGGCCCCTGCTGGTGGCCATCACTACAGTCGTCAGCTATGTTGGATGTGGCCCCTGCTGGTGGCCACCACTACAGTCGTCAGCCATGTTGGATGTGGCCCCTGCTGGTGGCCACCACTACAGTCGTCAGCCATGTTGGATGTGGCCCCCTGCTGGTGGCCACCACTACAGTCGTCAGCCATGTTGGATGTGGCCCCCTGCTGGTGGCCACCACTACAGTCGTCAGCCATGTTGGATGTGGCCCCTGCTGGTGGCCACCACTACAGTCGTCAGCTATGTTGGATGTGGCCCCCTGCTGGTGGCCACCACTACAGTCGTCAGCCATGTTGGATGTGGCCCCCTGCTGGTGGCCACCACTACAGTCGTCAGCTATGTTGGATGTGGCCCCTGCTGGTGGCCATCACTACAGTCGTCAGCCATGTTGGATGTGGCCCCTGCTGGTGGCCACCACTACAGTCGTCAGCCATGTTGGATGTGGCCCCTGCTGGTGGCCATCACTACAGTCGTCAGCCATGTTGGATGTGGCCCCTGCTGGTGGCCATCACTACAGTCGTCAGCCATGTTGGATGTGGCCCCTGCTGGTGGCCATCACTACAGTCGTCAGCTATGATGGATGTGGCCCCTGCTGGTGGCCATCACTACAGTCGTCAGCCATGTTGGAAACGGCGAATGTCATATCTGTCTGTAGGAAAGTAAACTGGGAAGAGACAGTTAACTACAGACCTGTCTACCTGACGAACGTGGTCTGAAATGTTCTAGAAAAGATTCTGGAAAACAAATGGATGACTACTACAGTTAAGATATCACTTAAGTGGGAAACAGTTCGGTCTTGGTGAAAGGAGACTATAGGTATCAAACATCTTACATTTCTACGAGAGAGTGAGCTCGGCCTTCGAGAAATGGGGAAAGCTGGGTGGATAGTTTGGATGTGAACTGTAAGAAAGTATGATACTGCTGCACAGTAGGCTTGGTTATGAAGCGTGTCGGTAGGACTTTCTTCAAATGAGTCGAGGTGACCAGTGGAGTGCTCCGGGGATCTGCTGTGGGATCATGACTCTATTTGACCTACGTAAATGCCTTGACGTACGGGATGGAATCGTACCTGAAGATGCTTGCAGATGATGCAGTAGTCATGAAAGAACTGAAAAGTGAGGAGAAATGCATCAATATACAAGAGGGCCAAAACAGACTCCAAAGTTGGTCTGATACTTGGTTGATGAAATTCAATCCAAGGAAATGAAAAGTCATGAGATGGGTCAAGATGAAAGAAGGCTTCAGTATGATTTTCTCGCTTAAGTTCTTATTATATCCTCTAGTTGCTAATAAAAAAAAGTATAAAGAAGTACATATATGGTATGAGAGTGGCGGAGGAATGGAATAAACTGAATGAAAGTTACCAAGTACGTATCTAGTTTGGAGTCTTGATTCCCCTGTCAGCTGATACAATCCGCCTAACTCTTCACATCGTAGATGACATTGGAATCATCTGCGAACGCATTCAAGTAGGAATCCAAACCTTCAGGTAAGTCATTGACATTCATAAGAAGGAGTAATGGTTCCAGAAGAGTAACCTGTGGCACTCTGCGTGTCAACACGACTCGTAGCAAGAAAGCTGGACGTCTGGGTGTTGCCAGGTGGGTGGTGGAGGCACTGATCGTGCTCGTGGTTGTGCCCAGCGGTCGTGGCGCTGCTCCTGCCCACCCTCTCCTCCCATCAGCTGCTCCGTGACTCGACAAATTCTCCCGACATTTGACCCAGTGAGCTACAAACTACATACAAATGAAACACGAATGGGCGACCTTCTATGATAGTAATATAAGATTCTGGCTTTAGCGTTCATGTGGGTGAGCATTGACTTGTCTCTACTACAGCAGTGTCAACAACTTTCCAGAGACCAAGTGTCCTGCCCGTCCATGGACGGCAGGGAGGTCCTGCCCGTCCGTGGACGGCAGGGAGGCGACGGGTGGGGGTCGTGGTATGAAGTAGTTATACTCGGCATGTTCCTGTCTCTCCCTGACTTGTGTCACACGATAAGACAAGTGTGTGGGTGGGACAGGTGTTGGGGAGCAGCCACATGGGTCACATGAGGTACCGTGACCCATGACCCGGGGAGCAGCCACATGGGTCACATGAGGTACCGTGACCCATGACCCGGGGAGCAGCCACATGGGTCACATGAGGTACCGTGACCCATGACCCGGGGAGCAGCCACATGGGTCACATGAGGTACCGCGACCCATGCCCCGGGGAGTAGTCGTCACATGGGTCACATGAGTCACATCTATAGTATCATTGTGGATGAACAGGACCAGGTGAGTGATGAACAGGACCAGGTGAGTGATGAACAGGACCAGGTGAGTGATGAAACTGTATATTGAATTGATATAAAATCGTCACAAAAGCATTATGACATCACTACAAGTTAAGAATGTGGACCCCATGAGTGGTCAACTCCCTCACTTCCTACTGCGAAAAGAAAGTACAACAGTTTATTACGCACACGTAGATAGAGAGATAGATAGATTGAGTGACAGTTGAACATACGAAGATGGCATGAGTGAGGAGAGGACAGTTGAAGGTCAGGTCCAGGGCAGGATGGGACACAGGCAGTCGTGGCGAAGCCCATCAGACCGTCATGTGACCTTCTCCACAACCGTCACACCTCACCACAAGAGGCTGCTCGACTAAGTGAAATATGGATATATTATCCGTAGTGTTAAGCCATACATACATGTATGTATATGTATACATACGTGTATAAACATGTATATGTATATGGTTAAAACAAGGTTGAGGTTAACAGTGATTGTTGGGAGGTGACTGGACGATAAGCAATCATGGAGACGAGAGGAGCGTCATCAAGCAACGTCACACCTCACACTCGACTGTAGTGTTGTTGCTCAACACTCGGTGTCATCATCCTGCCAGGCAGGTCACGTCACGTCAGTCCCCTCCCGACCTCCCGACCACACCATTCTTTATGGTAGTAATGTCGGCCAGGAATCAGGGTCGTCCCCCTGGTACTAGTGTTGTCCTGGGGTCAGGGTCGTCCCCCTGGTACTAGTGTTGTCCTGGGGTCAGGGTCGTCTCCCTGGTACTGGTGTTGTCCTGGGGTCAGGGTCGTCCCCCTGGTACTAGTGTTGTCCTGGGGTCAGGGTCGTCTCCCTGGTACTAGTGTTGTCCTGGGGTCAGGGTCGTCTCCCTGGTACTAGTGTTGTCCTGGGGTCAGTGTCGTCCCCCTGGTACTAGTGTTGTCCTGGGGTCAGGGTCGTCCCCCTGGTACTAGTGTTGTCCTGGGGTCAGGGTCGTCTCCCTGGTACTAGTGTTGTCCTGGGGTCAGGGTCGTCTCCCTGGTACTAGTGTTGTCCTGGGGTCAGGGTCGTCTCCCTGGTACTAGTGTTGTCCTGGGGTCAGGGTCGTCCCCCTGGTACTAGTGTTGTCCTGGGGTCAGGGTCGTCTCTCTGGTACTGGTGTTGTCCTGGGGTCAGGGTCGTCCCCCTGGTACTAGTGTTGTCCTGGGATCAGGGTCGTCTCCCTGGTACTAGTGTTGTCCTGGGGTCAGGGTCGTCTCCCTGGTACTAGTGTTGTCCTGGGGTCAGGGTCGTCCCCCTGGTACTAGTGTTGTCCTGGGGTCAGGGTCGTCTCCCTGGTACTAGTGTTGTCCTGGGGTCAGGGTCGTCTCCCTGGTACTAGTGTTGTCCTGGGGTCAGGGTCGTCTCCCTGGTACTAGTGTTGTCCTGGGGTCAGGGTCGTCCCCCTGGTACTAGTGTTGTCCTGGGGTCAGGGTCGTCCCCCTGGTACTAGTGTTGTCCTGTCGTCCCCCTGGTACTAGTGTTGTCCTGGGGTCAGGGTCGTCCCCCTGGTACTAGTGTTGTCCTGGGGTCAGGGTCGTCCCCCTGGTACTAGTGTTGTCCTGGGGTCAGGGTCGTCTCCCTGGTACTAGTGTTGTCCTAGGGTCAGGGTCGTCCCCCTGGTACTAGTGTTGTCCTGGGGTCAGGGTCGTCTCCCTGGTACTAGTGTTGTCCTGGGGTCAGGGTCGTCTCCCTGGTACTAGTGTTGTCCTGGGGTCAGGGTCGTCCCCCTGGTACTAGTGTTGTCCTGGGGTCAGGGTCGTCCCCCTGGTACTAGTGTTGTCCTGGGGTCAGGGTCGTCCCCCTGGTACTGGTGTTGTCCTGGGGTCAGGGTCGTCCCCCTGGTACTAGTGTTGTCCTGGGGTCAGGGTCGTCCCCCTGGTACTAGTGTTGTCCTGGGGTCAGGGTCGTCCCCCTGGTACTAGTGTTGTCCTGGGGTCAGGGTCGTCCCCCTGGTACTAGTGTTGTCCTGGGGTCAGGGTCGTCTCCCTGGTACTGGTGTTGTCCTGGGGTCAGGGTCGTCTCCCTGGTACTAGTGTTGTCCTGGGGTCAGGGTCGTCCCCCTGGTACTAGTGTTGTCCTGGGGTCAGGGTCGTCCCCCTGGTACTGGTGTTGTCCTGGGGTCAGGGTCGTCTCCCTGGTACTAGTGTTGTCCTGGGGTCAGGGTCGTCCCCCTGGTACTAGTGTTGTCCTGGGGTCAGGGTCGTCCCCCTGGTACTGGTGTTGTCCTGGGGTCAGGGTCGTCTCCCTGGTACTAGTGTTGTCCTGGGGTCAGGGTCGTCCCCCTGGTACTGGTGTTGTCCTGGGGTCAGGGTCGTCTCCCTGGTACTAGTGTTGTCCTGGGGTCAGGGTCGTCTCCCTGGTACTGGTGCAGGCCCGGGGTCGTCCCCCTGGTACTGGTGCAGGCCCGGGGTCGTCCCCCTGGTACTGGTGCAGGCTCGGGGTCGTCCATGATACCAGTGTGTGGACAGGAGGACACCTGAGGTGTAGTCGTATGTGGTAAACACTGAGGAATCATGGCTCTGGCCCAACATGTCTGGTCTGGAGCATCATGTCTGAGGTGTGAGGGAGCAGCACTCGGCCGCTGTGGTCCTGCTCCACGGAGTTGCTCACTGACGTCGCTAAACCATCAACTACTGAATATTGTTTCAATATTTACGGAATATTGTTTTAATATTTACAGAATATTGTTTCAATATTTACGGAATATTGTTTCAATATTTACTAAATATTGTTTCAATATTTACGGAAAGAAATTTTCCGGCGAATCATCAGAGAGACAGACGATTAGCGCACACCAGGGACGGACGCCGGTCCTGTGACGGTTCCCGCCATCACTCACCTCCCGGACTGTGACGTCACGGCGGGGCCGGCCAATGGGACGCAATCTCCCCTCCAATGGGATCTTGTTTACTCCTTTTGTTTTGTTATGGTACCACGCGTGATGGAGAGTGTGGCTAATTTCATTCATGAATGTTTTTATTAATGTCTCTGTAAACATCATCAAGAATGTCAACATTTATTTCATGTTTGGTAAATATGTGTAATTTGTCCAGGATTCAGGTGGGTTGACGGGCCAGCAAGACTGATCACCCGACTCATGGCTCAATGGCCAGGAAGGTGGAACAAAAAGAGTGTTCCACCCCCACCCGCCAGCTCCAGGTCTGCTGGTAAGCGATCATTATGAGTGTGTCAATAAAAGTACTTACGGATGGCGGCGATCTTGAGTAGTGTGAAGCGAAGCGCACGTGCGGGGCCTCATTAATCACGGCCGCCATATTGGATTCGTCACGTGACTTCGCCATTATCCTTGTTTAAGGGCCACGCTTTGTTACCACGGGACAGGAGGGGCTTAACGCCATACCACTTGTGCAATGAGTTTAAATCTTATGGCCTCTTAACATAAGGACTAAACTCGAGATAAATCTCCCTGATGTTACGGTACCAGACTACAAGTGAAGGGCAGCAGAACTCCTTAATGTGTTCAGTAATCGGAAAATACGAGAAATTCATTACCAGCTTCGGTGAATACCACGTCTTCCACCCTCCCCGCCCATACCCTACCCTAGGAATCATTGTCAACAATATAAATCAAACATTATTGATAGCTTCCTCCAGCAGGCCAGGCCTCTGACAACCACGTTCCCCAACCCCCTGACCTCTCTCTCTCTCTCTCTCTCTCTCTCTCTCTCTGTTCCACCAGGACCTCCGCTCGCCGCCTGTTCTACCAGTCCTCTGTTACCCGTCTGTTCCACCAGCACAGCTGTTGCTACGTCTTTCCCTGTGAGAACTGTTTATGAATTTATTTACCGTGGGAGGGACGCTTGGCCCTGAACTCCCATCACTGGACCTTAGTGATGGTCTTGGATCATGAGGCTCCCATCACTGGACCTTAGTGATGGTCTTGGCTCATGAGGCTCCCATCACTGGACCTTAGTGATGGTCTTGGCTCATGGGGCTCCCATCACTGGACCTTAGTGATGGTCTTGGCTCATGAGGCTCCCATCACTGGACCTTAGTGATGGTCTTGGCTCATGAGGCTCCCATCACTGGACCTTAGTGATGATCTTGGCTCATGGGGCTCCCATCACTGGACCTTAGTGATGGTCTTGGCTCATGAGGCTCCCATCACTGGACCTTAGTGATGGTCTTGGCTCATGAGGCTCCCATCACTGGACCTTAGTGATGGTCTTGGCTCATGAGGCTCCCATCACTGGACCTTAGTGATGGTCTTGGCTCATGAGGCTCCCATCACTGGACCTTAGTGATGGTCTTGGATTATGAGGCTCCCATCACTGGACCTTAGTGATGGTCTTGGATCATGAGGCTCCCATCACTGGACCTTAGTGATGGTCTTGGCTCATGAGGCTCCCATCACTGGACCTTAGTGATGGTCTTGGCTCATGAGGCTCCCATCACTGGACCTTAGTGATGGTCTTGGCTCATGAGGCTCCCATCACTGGACCTTAGTGATGGTCTTGGCTCATGAGGCTCCCATCACTGGACCTTAGTGATGGTCTTGGCTCATGGGGCTCCCATCACTGGACCTTAGTGATGGTCTTGGCTCATGAGGCTCCCATCACTGGACCTTAGTGATGATCTTGGCTCATGGGGCTCCCATCACTGGACCTTAGTGATGGTCTTGGCTCATGAGGCTCCCATCACTGGACCTTAGTGATGGTCTTGGCTCATGAGGCTCCCATCACTGGACCTTAGTGATGGTCTTGGCTCATGAGGCTCCCATCACTGGACCTTAGTGATGGTCTTGGCTCATGAGGCTCCCATCACTGGACCTTAGTGATGGTCTTGGATTATGAGGCTCCCATCACTGGACCTTAGTGATGGTCTTGGATCATGAGGCTCCCATCACTGGACCTTAGTGATGGTCTTGGCTCATGAGGCTCCCATCACTGGACCTTAGTGATGGTCTTGGCTCATGAGGCTCCCATCACTGGACCTTAGTGATGGTCTTGGCTCATGAGGCTCCCATCACTGGACCTTAGTGATGGTCTTGGCTCATGAGGCTCCCATCACTGGACCTTAGTGATGGTCTTGGCTCATGAGGCTCCCATCACTGGACCTTAGTGATGGTCTTGGCTCATGAGGCTCCCATCACTGGACCTTAGTGATGGTCTTGGATCATGAGGCTCCCATCACTGGACCTTAGTGATGGTCTTGGATTATGAGGCTCCCATCACTGGACCTTAGTGATGGTCTTGGATCATGAGGCTCCCATCACTGGACCTTAGTGATGGTCTTGGATCATGAGGCTCCCATCACTGGACCTTAGTGATGGTCTTGGCTCATGAGGCTCCCATCACTGGACCTTAGTGATGGTCTTGGATCATAAGAGCTTGGGATCCATCACGGGAAGGTAGTGAGGAGCTGGGATCGTGAGGGCTTACCTCGCAGACTCTTCATCACATCACCAGCTGGCGTCTGGTCACGATCATCACATCACCAGCTGGCGTCTGGTCACGATCATCACATCACCAGCTGGCGTCTGGTCACGATCATCACATCACCAGCTGGCGTCTGGTCACGATCATCACATCACCAGCTGGCGTCTGGTCACGATCATCACATCACCAGCTGGCGTCTGGTCACGATCATCACATCACCAGCTGGCGTCTGGTCACGATCATCACCTGCTGACCTGACGTGGTTTGTAGCATCGGTCGGTCCTGACCCTCCGGCCTCAGTCTGGCTCACTCCTTCAGGATAACTCCCCCCCCCCCCCCTCCACCAGCGCCCCGTCCCCTCTCCCTCCACCAGCGCCCCCTCCCCTACAGAGGCATGGCTCACCCTCTCATGAAAAAAGTGATAAAACTCAATGAAATATTGCGACGTTGGATGAGATGATGACTGGGGTTACCTACACTGGGCCCGGTGAAAGGAAGCCAACGGGTTGAAATCACCTCTGGTGTTGTCCGGGTCACGCTCATTGGGAAACAAATCCAACTTTCAATGGACGAAAAAGGGATTAAGTCTTCCGTTTGTAAGTGATTCAGGTCCTTGTTGGAGCCCTGAGGGGCGGCGGCCACACACCCCACCAGGCCAGGACACGGGGAATATTGTCACACACAGGAAAACCGTCCATGGCCGAAGGTTCGAACCCTGTCGTCGACCTCATGATGCCGTCCGTTGCTGGAGATCCGTGACCGGCTCTCGGCGGCCCAGGGAAGGCGTCCCTGCCGGTCCCAGGCTCCACATGTTAGGGCCGCGGGTCTATACCCACAGAGGGAGGCAGGACGCTACTGGTCCGGGAGTCTGTGGGGGGCTCAGAACTCCGGAGAACTGGAACAATCCACTCTCGTCCCACTGAACATCCACTCTCGTCCCACTGAATCATCCACTCTCGTCCCACTGAGCATCCACTCTCGTCCCACTGAATCATCCACTCTCGTCCCACTGAACATCCACTCTCGTCCCACTGAATCATCCACTCTCGTCCCACTGAACATCCACTCTCGTCCCACTGAACATCCACTCTCGTCCCACTGAACATCCACTCTCGTCCCACTGAACATCCACTCTCGTCCCACTGAATCATACACTCTCGTCCCACTGAATCATCCACTCTCGTCACACTAGAGAATCCACTCTCGTCCGACTGGATAATCCATACTGGTCCAACTGGACGATCCATTCTTTTCCCACCGAATCATTCACTCCAACCCCACTGGACAAACCACTCTAGTCATAATCAATCAATCACTATCGTCCCATTAAATCATCCTTTCTCATTCCACTGGAGAATCCACTTTCGTCTCACTGGATAATCTACTCTCGTCCCACTGGACAATCCTCCTCGTCTCACTGGCAAGGTTACTCCCAGCCCACTAAACTATTCACTATCGTGTCCACTGGGCAACCTACTCTCGTTCCACTGAACAGTCAGATCTCATCCCACTGGACAGGCTACTCTCGTCCCACTGGATAGTCCACTATCTTCTCACTGGAGAAATGAATGAGGGAGCCAGTTGTGTACCTGTGTGTGTGACGTGGCCTCTGCCTCACACAGTCATAACCTGACCCAGCACAACCAGCCACATGACCTGTACACCACAGGTCAAGAGTGAAGGCGTCCTGGGAAGCGGCACCATCAGCCCAGGTCGCGACCCTCCAGGTCCTCCAACCTACCCGGGACACCTGTGGCCACGACCTGTGGCGTCTTCTTCATGCCCTACTTCTGGGTGACTGGCTCAGCTGCTGCCTCCCCTTGTGTCAGCAGGAACAGTCCGGTTGATCACGGACGGCACGGGAACCATGACCAGGGCCACTCCCCTCCTCCACCTTGAACCCCCCATAAAAAAACTGCCTCCCCCCCCCCCCCCCCCAACGCCTCCACCACAAATAATGAACCAGACACAAAAACTGAACAACTCAAACTGTATTGATTACTACCCCCCACCCCCATCTAGTGCCCTACCTCACCCTCCATGTATCTCCCACACACACACACACACACACACACACACACACACACATATATATATATATATATATATATATATATATATATATATATATATATATATATATATATATATATATATATATATATATATATATATATATATATATATATATATATATATATATATATATATATATATATATATATATATATGTAACCCACGAGGAGAAGTGGAAGACCAAATTGGAGGTGGAAGGATGGAGTGAAAAAGATTTTGAGCGATCGGGGCCTGAACATAGAGGAGGATGAAAGGCGCGGAAGGAATAGAGTGAATTGGAACGATGAGGTATACCGGGGTCGACGTGCTGTCAATGGATTGAACCGAGGCATGTGAAGCGTTTGGGGTAAACCATGGAAAGTTTTGTGGGGCCTGGATGTGGAAAGGGAGCTGTGGTTTCGGTGCATTGTACATGACAGCTAGAGACTGAGTGTGAACGAATGTGGTCTTTGTTGTCCTTTCCTAGCGCTACCTCACACGCACGCGGGGGGAGCGGGGGTTGGCATTTCATGTGTGGCGGGGTGGCGACGAGAATAGATGAAGGCAGCAAGTATGAATATATGCATGTGTATATATGTATATGTCCGTGTATATATATGCATGTTTAAGTTGAAATGTATGGGTATGTATATGTGTGTGTGTGTGGGCGTTTATGTATCTACATGTGTATGTGGGTGAGTTGGGCCATTCTTTCGTCTTTTTCCTTGCGCTACCTCGCGGATGTGTTGAGGCGGTGTTCGTGGTGTTGTAGTGATGGTGAAGTGTGGACGAGGAGGTTGTTATCATAGTGATGGGTATAGTGGTGGTCCCGGGAGGGGTGTCTGGATGCAAGTCTTGGGCCCGGAATGCAAAAATGGGAAGAGGTAGGATTTGTGGACATGAAAGTCGAATTGCTGTTACAGGAAAAGACTGCATCAATGCTACCTTTATTTCATAGCAGTGGTTCATATTTTGTACCTTAATGAGATGTATTATCAGTAATGAGTATATGTTCTCAGATGACGTAGTTCTCACATGTTGAGATGATGTTTTGTGTCACTATATAAGGGATGTTATGGATGTTAAGATTGTGTTTCTCGCATGTTTACCTCGTGTCAGGTGTTAATGGTCACAACATTCCTGATATTGTACATCAGATAAGAACCTTGTTGTTGGATGTAAGGATCATATTATCTCACAACACAGTGAACAATCCGCCATTAGAGAGGGTGAGGGCGGGACAACCCTTTATTCCTAGTTGTAGAATAACTAGGTAGATGATCTCGTATTTCCAGATGGAACCATCAAGGATTCAAAAATTGGAAAATGGTGGCTGTTTAGCACCGGGACAAAGCCATGGGCGCCGCCCCCACAATAGACCCAGGTCTCCCCTCCTGTAATTGGGTCAAAGTAGGTTTGGCCCACAAGAGGAGGGGGTGAAAGGCTTCTGCTTATTGCCCCCCATTCTGACCCCGACCATACAGCTCGTCATACTGCCTGTCTCCCCCTCCTCTCTCTTCCTCCGTCTACCTTTCATCGGAATGATTTTAAAGAAAAAAGAAATATATATATATATATATATATATATATATATATATATATATATATATATATATATATATATATATATATATATATATATATATATATATATATATATATATATATATATATATATATATATATATATATATATATATATATTCGGTAAGAGAGACTTGGTGAAGGTTGGCAGGACGTAACAACACTTGCTGGGGTGTACCTGTGGGGTGTGATGGCCGCCTGGGACATCCGCTCTAACTTCTTTTTATTTCAGAAATGTCGTTTGTACTTCAAAGATACGAGAATCTGCATCGTCTGTGTGTAGCGAAGACTGGCCTAAGGCAGTACACACACACACACACACACACACATACACATCCTTTCAATGGCTCATGCAGGAAATACACGAATTTGTTCACTCGAGGTGAGTTAAGACTTAAAGTCGACCCATTCTGTAGGAACTATGTCACAGGATGTTGGGTCTATCGTGCCACTCAACCGTCACATGTAAAATAGGGAATAAGAAGACAGACTTTCTAATGAATGAGGTAAACAGAAGGAAATATGACTCAATAGAAATTAAATTCCAGTGTCAATCGTGCGCGGACGACGGGCCGACCGGCCCCAAGGGGCCTGACCCTCCTCCCGCAGCGCCGGCGGTTCCTGCCTCACACTGGGAATGTCGGAGAAGAGGATTGATCCTTCCGGATACCTGCTGGAATGTCTGCCTTGTGATCACGAACGATATGTTGGTGATGGATCATGGGACGATCCCTGAGAGTGTCGGGTCGTGGTGGGGAAGATTCGGAGACGCTGCTGGGGAAGCGATGTGTCCTCGGTAATGGATGCGAGAGGAGACGTAGGGCAGTGTTGGGGACATCTGGCGGAGATCGATGGAGGGGCGGTGACGTGATGGTCCGGCGGCCTGGCACAGGATGTCACCTGAGGCGCATCGGATGAGCATCTCGGTGACATTCTAGACAAGGGGACGTCAGGGGGACATCCCCGAGTTTTAGTCTGAAGTTGCCGACAGTGTGGTCGCCAGGCGGTGCTGCAGCAATGGGCATTTCGTTGTATCTGGACTTGGGATCTTTTATTGTGTTCATGAACAACAATGTGACAAGTTAACGGACTCTAGCGAACATTAGAAGGGTCAGCTGTGGGTGTCAGGAGACTGGAGGTAAAAAAATATTCTGATGGGGACGACTCGAAATGTGCTTCTCCAGGCATATGGCGGCCACGTGGACATAAAGCATGACACAAAGCGACGGGCGTCGGGTCACGTCATCCGTGGAGCAGCACACATGCTGCCACATGATGAAGTTTGCAATGCAATCCAATTAAGCGCCGTAAATAGGTTCAATGTTGGTGTCGCTCGAGGGATCTTAGAGGGCCCGTTGTCGCATCCCTGATGCCAGCGACAACACTCGACAGCTGGACACACTGGTTCTGCTGACATACGTGATGCCGGGCGTACGCCAACTTGTGCATATGTTTCTTATGCACTAAATTCGTGTATCAAAAGCTAGTTGCATAATATGTAGATGCTGAAAGAAGATAATGCAGCCAGTCAACGATCTGCAGCTTGATATAACAGCGACAAAGCAAATAGCATGTGGTCTGACTTTTCAAATCATTGCATTCGTGGCGGCACCTGGTGGACAGCTGCTCTACTCGACGTTCACCCTCAATTTCACTGCGTCCTGCAGTATGGCTAATTGTTTTAAAGCACTTCACCTCACAGACTGTGGCTTCACGGAAACTGTAACATTGCGTGTATACCTCACCAGGGTCGACGGGAATGCGCCTATGATTAAACTACGCCAATCAACTTTTGTTTCCTCCTGAATTGTACATAACGACGCCCTCATCACCTGTGCTGCTCTTTATCCAAACAGAAGGCCAATATTTGTTGCTCTTCATTACCTAAGTCTGGAAAATTAGGTACAACTTGATCACTCACTGGCAGTCATTGTCATGTTTTAATGAGCTCTACATCAACCTGAGGTATTCATATCACACCGCATATCGTCCCAATAATTAGCTTAACCATATGGTGCTGGTGGAGAGGACGCCCGGGACAGTTGGCAGTACGGTGTGGGCGGCAGAGGTGGGCGCCGGCCGCCGGCATGGCTCTTGCCTCTGCCAGGCTCCGCCAGGAACTGAGGCCCTACTTGTGTGTGACTACTTTTTCATCCGTGAACTGCCCTTCCTTAATGCTGAAGCTCGCCAAGAGAGGCTGAGGTAGATGGCCTCTGGCGACGCTCTTACCTGTCACACGGAAGAGGGTGATCCTCCCTCATGTTATCCGGGGGTGGGGTGAGGGGGGGGGTCACGAAGCCTGCAACACACTCCACAATCATCCGTCATCCTCTCCTCCCGGCTGTCCATTACCCAGTTTGATCGGAATATCTACATCGCGAGACACTCTCGTCACACGTAGTAGGTACGTGTAGCGGCACATCTGACAGTTGAAAGGAACACTGGGGCGGCCGCTAGCAAGAGAGTGGCTGGGATGAGGTGTGGTCTGGGGTGCACGGAGCCGCCCCGCGGGGGTCCACTCTGCTTGACTGGTGGCTGGAGGTGTTCGGTGTTGTTCACGGCAGAAGGACGAGTTCTGGTCATGATACACTACACATAACGGAAGTGTAGCCACCATTACAACGGAGACAGGAGGGCCAGCAGAGACCAGCATCTTGACGTACGAGTGAGGGCGAGGACCCCGCCAGGGTCCACACACCGTTTGTTCAAACACAAATACTTTCCCACCGCTCGAGACACCCCCTCCTTCCCACATATGATCACATGACACACATTCTTGCTCATCGTTGTTAGGATGCTGACTGTCTTCGTGTGACTGGGTGAAGCTCCCCAGGTAGCACCAGTCGAGCGCCGGCAGCCCCAGCAACACTAACTGACCCTCTCATTACCATCCTTACATAAACGGAATTCCCTTAAGAGGTTCCATGCCACAGTGCTACGTGCTTATGGTGTTAGGTTGACGACTGGCATGTTCTACCAGAGGTTATCAAACAAATCGACACTTTTTGTTGTCGTTGTTGGGAATTTTAAATACGAGATAATAACATCAGTAGATGAGAAGTGAGGAGTTGTGTGAGGTGCGGGCCAGCCAGGCTGTGGTCACTTACCTCACCTACCATCTACCTGAACACCACCATACTTACCGCAGCAGCCAGGCTCTGGGGCTGTAGGCTGGGCCTCCACTCTCACTGGTCCATCATCAGAGAGAGAGAGAGAGAGAGAGAGAGAGAGAGAGAATGATATTTTTTTACATTGCAGTGGGTGTGCCAGGCTTGAGATCCTCAGTGTGGTGTTGGCGGCGATGAGTTGTGAGGCTGTTTAAGGTGTGAGGCAGGTAAGGTATGGGTCAGGATAGCATGAGGTCCTGGAGAGTAGGTGGGAGATGTGTCTACATCTACGTACGAGTCAGTTGTACAGTACACCAGCCACCACCATCAAGACTCGTGCTACTCACACTGGTGAGGTTGTACCTATGATCCTCCCTGACCACAACAATATCTGGACTTATAAAGACAACAGGTTGCCATGCAGACTGACGTAGTGGTGAAGCTGGTCCGTGGGCGTGCTTGTGAGGGGTGAGTGGCCGGGCAGGTGCAGGCCGGGGGGGGCGGGGGGAGACCATCCACCACCCAGGCCAGACAGGCTCCAGCAGCAGGCCTCCCACATGAAGGTCACACACACGTTCCGGTTTGGTTCTTGGAATAACTGAGAGAGAGAGAGAGAGAGAGAGAGAGAGAGAGAGAGAGAGAGAGAGAGAGAGAGAGAGAGAGAGAGAGAGAGAGAGAAGTTAGCTCATCATGAGTGGTGCTGGCAGAGCACACGCATCTACACCTACACCTACACACGCATCTTCACCTACAAACAGTACACGCATCTACACCTAACACAACACATGCGTTTACACCTACACACAGCACTCGCGTCTACACATGCACACATCACACAGCACACGCACCTACACACAGCACACTCATCTACACCTATACACAACACTCACCACACGCATCTACACCTACACACAGAGCACACATCTGCACACAACACACAGCACACTCATCTACACCTACACACAGCACACGCATTTACACCTACACACAGCACAGGTATTTACACCTACACAGCACACGTATCTACACCTACACACAACACACAGCACACGCATCTACACCTACATAGAACACACAGCACACGCATCTACACCTTAAGACACACAACAAACAGCACACTCATCTACACCTACACACAGCACACGCATCTACACCTACACACAGCACACGCATCTACACCTACATAGAACACACAGCACACGCATCTACACCTACACACAACAAACAGCACACTCATCTACACCTACACACAGCACACGCATCTACATCTATACACAACAAACAGCACACTCATCTACACCTACACCCAGCACACGCATCTACACCTACACACAACACACAGCACACGCATTTACACCTACACACAGCACACACACCTACACCTACACACAGCACACGCATCTACACCTACATACAACACACAGCACACGCATCTACACCTAAACACAACACACAGCACCCTCATCTAAACCTACACACAACACACAGCACCCTTATCTACACTTACACACAACACACGCATCTACACCTGCACGCAAGACACAGAACACATATTACGCCTACACACAACACACAGCACACATATCTACACCAACACACAACATACGCATCTACACCTACACACAACACACAGCACACGCATTTACACCTGCACACAACACAGGCACCTACACCTACACACAGCACACGCATCTACACCTACACACAACACACAGCACACGCATCTACACCTACACACAGCACCCTCATCTACACCTACACACAGCACCCTCATCTACACCTACACACAACACACAGCACCCTCATCTACACCTACACACAACACACAGCACCCTCATCTACACCTACACACAACACACGCATCTACACCTATACACAAAACACGCGTCTGCACACAACACACAGTACACGTATCTACACCTACACACAAGCACTACTGATACCCTGGTTTTGTATCTCTCACTATTTCACAACATGACAGTTAAATTGTCATCATTACAATCGATGTTCCTTGAGGCATTACGTATCTGCAGTCCGAAATTTATTGATGATGAGTTTGAGAAGATATATTTTATTGAATTCAGGTTAAAGTTTTTATTGATAAATCCCTAAAGTTGGCAAAGAAATCATTCTATAGTTAAACCCAAACCTACTCTTGATGCCAAGAATCTTTTAGCTCTCCCTTTTTGTGATAATTCTATATTACTTCCCAGGTTGTTTGAATTGTTTAATGTAAATGTAGACTTCAGCAATAACAATACTATAAAGAATATCTTCAAAAACCCACCGGAAAATTCTGCGGGACGTGTTTACTGAATACCTTGTAAAAATTGTAATTTGTTGAACAAACTAGTAAGGATCTTTATGGTACACTTAAGCAACATAAAGTTGGTATAAGAAAAGGACATGAATCAAATGCTTTGTTTAATCATGTTAATAATTTTGTCAATTGTGTTGACTGGAGAACGCTAATTCAGTTATCAACTTTAACTCCCTTACCACGAGAAATATCATTGAATCTTTTATCGAATAAAGAATTGCAATATTAATATTAGTGAAGGTCTATACAAACTGGATAGCTTTGTCGTACGCAGAATTTGTAAACGGCTTCCTTTCTTGTCCACATAATAAAAACAATTTATGACAGGCATGATGCCAGACCGGAACGTCACTTTCCGGTAACGTCTGTTTACCAGTGGCGTCTTAGCTACGTCTCTTCCTTGTATAACGCTTGACTGTTCTACGTCTTCTATCTCCTTCTTGTACCAGTGGCGTCTTAGCTACGTCTCTTCCTTGTATATCGCTTGACTGTTCTACGTCTTCTATCTCCTTCTTGTACCAGTGGCGTCTTAGCTACGTCTCTTCCTTGTATATCGCTTGACTGTTCTACGTCTTCTATCTCCTTCTTGTACCAGTGGCGTCTTAGCTACGTCTCTTCCTTGTATATCGCTTGACTGTTCTACGTCTTCTATCTCCTTCTTGTACCAGTGGCGTCTTAGCTACGTCTCTTCCTTGTATATCGCTTGACTGTTCTACGTCTTCTATCTCCTTCTTGTACCAGTGGCGTCTTAGCTACGTCTCTTTCTTGTATATCGCTTGACTGTTCTACGTCTTCTATCTCCTTCTTTTATCTCCCCTGACCATGTGATCATAACACGAAAATGCACTTGGGAACTTATCGTGTTTCATTTTCCTGTGGAATACCTGTGTATATATATATATATATATATATATATATATATATATATATATATATATTATCCCTGGGGATAGGGGAGAAAGAATACTTCCCACGTATTCCCTGCGTGTCGTAGAAGGCGACTAAAAGGGAAGGGAGCGGGGGGCTGGAAATCCTCCCCTCTCAATTTTTTTTTCTTTTTTATTTTCCAAAAGAAGGAACAGAGAAGGGGGCCTGGTGAGGATATTCCCTAAAAGGCCCAGTCCTCTGTTCTTAACGCTACCTCGCTAATGCGGGAAATGGCGAATAGTATGAAAGAAAGAAAATATATATATATATATATATATATATATATATATATATATATATATATATATATATATATATATATATATATATATATATATATATATATATGCACACTATTGATTGCCTTGATTTATACACTAATGCATTCATCTGTTTACTTATAGTACAGTATTCCTTTTGATATCATTGTTGTGTTATCATTGTGGGGATTTAAAGACTTGTTGGCCGTCATGCAGATATCCAAGATATGAATCGTCATAATATTGTTCTACAAAACTGGAATTTGTATTTGTCATGAAACGGATAAGTACACGAGTCGTGATGTGCCATGACGAGGCGTGACCCAGGACATGGGGGTGAAGGGAGACCCTGATGGAACTGTAGCCCTTCCCACCAGTGGACGAACGCACACCAGCCCCATCCTGCAGGTACAAGTGGGGTCCTGGGACTTTCCACACTCCAGCCCGCCCATGTTTTGATATTCGTGGTCCTTCATCCTAACCGTGGCAGGCAGGAGAGGACATCCTGGTGGCTGGTGACAGCGACCGCTAGGTGCAGCACCCGCTACCATGACAGTCACACACTCACCACACAAAACTCATTACTAGTCTTCACACGCACGGACGGGTGTATTCCCCTCAGTTCAGCAGATTGGCACAGATACCAGCAGTGGTGCACGTGTCATCTCGCAGTCTACCTTGACGGGCCTGAGACACTCCCCGTCTATCTAGATGGGCCTCAAACACTGCCCGTCTGCCTTGACGGATCTGAGGCATTTCCCGTCTGCCTAGACGTGCCCGGGACACCCCATCCGAGGCCTACAAGTCCTGGAGTTGGTTCCTATTCGCGATCTGAATCCCCAAACCCACGACCAGGTGGTCAAGTGGGCGGGAGTGACAGCCGCCCGCCAGTCAAACACCGCCAGGGACCCGTGCCCCCGCTTCTGACTGTAAGGTTTCGTCAGACTGCGGCTGGGCGCGAGGAGAGCCAGCTGCTCACATCTACCAGCGTACCATGGCGGGTAACACCTCGTGGATCCTTCCCTCCGCCTGACTCCCTCATCACTTAGAAATGGCTAATGGAAGCTGAAACGTCGTGGACTTATTAGGATTTGTGTCTGTTGTATTCTTTATAGTTTTGTATGGAACAAATAAAGTGGAAAATTATGGAGAAGTTCTCATGCAATATCCAGCACGACACACGAACGTACACACCAACCATAACTGGAAACACGCTGCCATATTCACTGAAACATACATACAGGAAAACTTGTTCCCCAGATACACTTGTATATATATATATATATATATATATATATATATATATATATATATATATATATTTTTTATTATACTTTGTCGCTATCTCCCGCGTTTGCGAGGTAGCGCAAGGAAACAGACGAAAGAAATGGCCTAACCCCCCCCCATACACATGTATATACATACGTCCACACACGCAAATATACATACCTACACAGCTTTCCATGGTTTACCCCAGACGCTTCACATGCCTTGATTCAATCCACTGACAGCACGTCAACCCCGGTATACCACATCGCTCCAATTCACTCTATTCCTTGCCCTCCTTTCACCCTCCTGCATGTTCAGGCCCCGATCACACAAAATCTTTTTCACTCCATCTTTCCACCTCCAATTTGGTCTCCCTCTTCTCCTCGTTCCCTCCACCTCCGACACATATATCCTCTTGGTCAATCTTTCCTCACTCATCCTCTCCATGTGCCCAAACCACTTCAAAACACCCTCTTCTGCTCTCTCAACCACGCTCTTTTTATTTCCACACATCTCTCTTATCCTTACGTTACTCACTCGATCAAACCACCTCACACCACACATTGTCCTCAAACATCTCATTTCCAGCACATCCATCCTCCTGCGCACAACTCTATCCATAGCCCCCGCCTCGCAACCATACATCATTGTTGGAACCACTATTCCTTCAAACATACCCATTTTTGCTTTCCGAGATAATGTTCTCGACTTTCAAACATTCTTCAAGGCCCCCAGAATTTTCGCCCCCTCCCCCACCCTATGATCCACTTTCGCTTCCATGTTTCCATCCGCTGCCAGATCCACTCCCAGATATCTAAAACTCTTCACTTCCTCCAGTTTTTCTCCATTCAAACTCACCTCCCAATTGACTTGACCCTCAACCCTACTGTACCTAATAACCTTGCTCTTATTCACATTCACTCTTAACTTTCTTCTTCCACACACTTTACCAAACTCAGTCACCAGCTTCTGCAGTTTCTCACATGAATCAGCCACCAGCGCTGTATCATCAGCGAACAACAACTGACTCACTTCCCAAGCTCTCTCATCCCCAACAGACTTCATACTTGCCCCTCTTTCCAAAACTCTTGCATTTACCTCCCTAACAACCCCATCCATAAACAAATTAAACAACCATGGAGACATCACACACTCCTGCCGCAAACCTACATTCACTGAGAACCAATCACTTTCCTCTCTTCCTACACGTACACATGCCTTACATCCTCGATAAAAACTTTTCACTGCTTCTAACAACTTTCCTCCCACACTATATATTCTTAATACCTTCCACAGAGCATCTCTATCAACTCTATCATATGCCTTCTCCAGATCCATAAATGCTACATACAAATCCATTTGCTTTTCTAAGTATTTCTCACATACATTCTTCAAAGCAAACACCTGATCCACACATCCTCTACCACTTCTGAAACCACACTGCTCTTCCCCAATCTGATGCTCTGTACATGCCTTCACCCTCTCAATCAATACCCTCCCATATAATTTACCAGGAATACTCAACAAACTTATACCTCTGTAATTTGAGCACTCACTCTTATCCCCTTTGCCTTTGTACAATGGCACTATGCACGCATTCCGCCAGTCCTCAGGCACCTCACCATGAGTCATACATACATTAAATAACCTTACCAACCAGTCAACAATACAGTCACCCCCTTTTTTAATAAATTCCACTGCAATACCATCCAAACCTGCTGCCTTGCCGGCTTTCATCTTCCACAAAGCTTTCACTACCTCTTCTCTGTTTACCAAATCATTTTCCCTAACCCTCTCACTTTGCACACCACCTCGACCAAGACACCCTATATCTGCCACTCTATCATCAAACACATTCAACAAACCTTCAAAATACTCACTCCATCTCCTTCTCACATCACCACTACTTGTTATCACCTTGTATATATATATATATATATATATATATATATATATATATATATATATATATATATATATATACAGAAAATCATTGACGATATATGCAGAAAAAACACAAGGAAAAGCAAACACGAGAATCCTGAGGACTTTCGTGTATTATCAAATGTTCACAGGACTAGTTATTGCACAGATGTCAGCAAGTGTTACCCATGCTGCGTGCAGGTGTCACTGAGTGTTCACCCACCGTGCTGGTGCACAGGTGTTCCTTCCATACTGGTGTACAAGCCTTGACAGGTATCCGTCGTGCTGGTGTACAGGTGTCAGCAGGGGTCCACCGTGTGATGTACAGGTGTCAGCAGGGGTCCACCGTGTGGTGTACAGGTGTCAGCAGGGGTCCACCGTGTGGTGTACAGGTGTCAGCAGGGGTCCACCGTGTGATGTACAGGTGTCAGGAGCAGGGTGTTAACTGTGACTGGTCAGGAGAAGGTTGTCAGGACCAGGGTGTCATTAGTAATAATAATCATACAATGATCATTATCATGACACAATGATAATCATATCATGGGCATTATTATGACAGTTATAATAATGTGATTATCATTATCATGACAATAATTATAATATTATCACGACACAACAATAAATTTCAGTGATTTCCAGGTAGAGTATAAGTGGCAGGGAGGGGAGGGGGAGGGGGGGTCGTTCCTCCTCGCCCCACAATGTGTATACTACAGGGAGGGACGACCGGGGGGGGGGGGGGGGGGGGCGGGTGTGGTGGTATATAACATAGGTGGAATGTCTCACAATGGTTACGCTCTGTGTCCAGGTGGGTCCAGCACATCAGGCTCATGTGGTGGGTCGTGCTCTGTGTCCAGGTGGGTCCAGCACACCAAGCTCATGTGGTGGGTCGTGCTGTGGGCGAGTGTTGACCCACCCTTCCCCCACCCTCGGAGCTGCCCCTCACCACACACCTTCCATAACTCTCCCGTTTCTCAATCATGCTCGAGCGTTTCCGCAAAAAAAGTCTCCCGCTTTAGAGGTCGATTCATGGGTGGTAGGAACATCAAACGGGACCTTACGGAATGTGTGGGTTAGCCCACTGCTGCCACGGGCCTGGTGCTGACGGGGATAAAGGTGGTTACACTTTATGATCACTTACTGCCACTCACACAGCCCACCTACTGCCACTCACCCCACCATGTACCACCACTCAGGAACGGCTGCGTCTTTATTGCCCGTCGCCTCTTGTGGGGCGTCTGTGTGTGTGTGTGGGGGGGGGGGGGGAAGAGCACCCCATCCTCTGCTTCAATTCGTGTCGGTGGTGGAGGGGGAGGGGGGGGATTGGGTAGTTACCGGCACCCCTCCCCTGCCGCAAGCCCTGTTTGAGGCAGTACACTTCAACACAAGATGTGGTGTTACGTTATGACAAGATGTTGTGATGTTAAGTTATGACAGGATGTTGTAGTGTCACATCATTATGACAGGATGTTGTGGTGTCACATCATTATGACAGGATGTTGTAGTGTCACATCATTATGACAGGATGTTGTGGTGTCACATCATTATGACAGGATGTTGTAGTGTCACATCATTATGACAGGATGTTGTGGTGTCACATCATTATGACAGGATGTTGTGGTGTCACATCATTATGACAGGATGTTGTGGTGTCACATCATTATGACAGGATGTTGTGTTGTCACATAATTATGACAGGATGTATTATAAATCATTTACTGGCAGCTTATCATCACTGTGTACTAAGATTTTTTCCTCAGTACAGTTCTGTGGCCCCCTAAGAAAAGCGATATATTTACCTAATTATTCACCAATGATTTGCATATTGTTGAGGATGATTTGCATATTGCTGAGGATGCAAAATTGATTAGCGAGTTGTTTGTTTGTGTACGACCCGGCGGGTCTCCCTCCCTCCAGTGTTGACCAAAACCTGGTCTCACATCTGCCACTGTTTACTGGAGACCCAGGCCGCTCCCAAAGGTCTCATGATGGCGTCTCATACAGCCTTTCTAGATCAGTTTCTAAGTTTATGTTTGTTGCTCCCTCTCACTTCAGTCTCCTCTCTCTCTCTATCCGGCTGGCTATCACCGATTTTCTCAGTAATAATAGTTAGTACTAATACCTAACATGCAGCTCTATGTTGCTCTACAGGAACAATAGCTCAAACGTAACGGAATGTTTGCATCACTGTATAAGTCTTCAATTACTCTTTTAACCCCAGACAGTTGTGAGTCCAGCTCACACCCTGCAGTCACCTTAAATGGAAGATCATAATGAACAAAACACAAACCACTCTAGTCATCACATACGAAACACACGTGACATTCAATTCCCCACGCCAAGTATATAAATACAAAATCAACACAAAGTAAACACCTCCACAACACGAAGAGGCAACAGATTTTAGACAAGAATAAGAATCTTTCAACATCCTGTGTAAACCATTCATCCATTCTGCTCTAAAGTATGCCTCACCTGTCTGGTCTTCCACCCTATATAAAGTGAATATAACAAAATTGCAATCCACACAACATAGTGCTTAGAACAATCAGTGGTTGCCAAGCAACCAGAAACACTCAACACCACAATTATGCAAAGTTCCTCCCAATACAGACCCACCTCACCATACTTATATCAGCCTAGCTACAGCTTGTGATATTTTATGCCACTCCACAAAACCGGGAAGATCTTATCTGGGACATTTCCTCTCCCCCAAGGAACCCTTGTCCTCAGTGCGGCCGTCAGTGACACAACGTACTGGCCAGAACCTGTTGTACAGTTCTTGGTATTGTACGTACACTCGCAGCCAGCGTCCTTCAGAATGAGACGCAGAGTTCGCCAATAACTCTGAGGCGTTAAAAATCCATGTCCTCACTACCGGGAATCCTCCATATCATCACAACACTCTATGACTCTCTATACACCATGTACACCCTTGCTCCACAACTCAACCACTTACGTGCTTAGATAAGAGCAAAATCTCGGCGACATGCAAGGAACCTGATGTTCTTGTGGTCGCCTTGAGCGTGCCCCCCCGGGGAGCCTACCAACCCGCTGAAAATACGGACCCTTAACATGCCGTAGGCCTGCCAACCTCAACCAGCTAACTACCCTCATTATATATATATATATATATATATATATATATATATATATATATATATATATATATATATATATATATATATATATATATATCTTTCATACTATTCGCCATTTCCCGCATCAGCGAAATGGACTATGTATATCAAAACACAAAAGCAACATTTTCAAGCAAGATTGAAATCTTACAGTTCACAGATAAATATTCGAACACTAAAACCTATTAAAAGCATTTCGACAATTGTAATCTAGATCTGGTCAAACTTATTGAAGAATACAATATGTTTATAGATACCTGATCGTTATATATGGTGGGTTTACTCCTGGACGATAGGAAGGACGACATCAGTATTTACACTTCACTGTTTAGGGAAATACTGACCAAAGCGGAAAAACGCTTCCAACTTTGGCTGGCCATTTTCAAAAGCGTGATGACGCGTCGCTGAGAAAAGAGGTTTGATGATTGGGCAGTTGGTTGGTGCTGATCACTTGTGGGTGAATATTCTGAGGTGTCGTTACGTCTTGTCAATATACAACACATTGCAGCATTTGTACCTGGAAGCAACAGGCGACTATAGCTCTCCTGGATTCAAGATCATAGAACTCAAAAGAAAAAAAAAATGGATTGTGAGTTTACTCTGAAAAAAATTATTCTAACGTTAGCCGGAGGTTTACATTCACCTTACAATGTCGTTAGTCCATTACATAGTAAGTTACTTCCTTTCCAAGTAAAGAAAATTAGAAACTAAATTATAGCTTCGGGTTCAGCTGTCAGTTGATGTCTTCGCTAACAATCGGGTATGATTATTCGTTCAGTGTTTGACAAGATTCAGAAATCGAAGGAAACAAGTTGTATACTTGACGATATTCAAGGAAAAAAACAGAACAATTGTGTAATGTTTGTGTTGTCACCACTGAGTTGTGTTTATTCTGGGCAAGACAAATAACGTACTACATCTTGTTAATGAGTCCAATAAATGTGGGTTACTTACAGTAGGGCTGTAACATTCTATGTAATTAGTATGTCCGAACGACACTCCAGGACACGTAGCCATGAACACATTAAGGCCAGTTTCGCAATTACTAAACCATTGTTTCCAGCCATACGGTCGTACTCTCAACAGGTCCCAGCCAATGTGGCCGGCGTGTCTCCGCTACGCTGGCCAGTGCCTCAGTAGATGTTCAGGGAGTGAAGTGGTCATTCTGAGTCCTTCCTTCTCCACAGGAATAAACAGCAGCACAGGTGATACTAACGCGTGATTTATTCATTAATGATGGCGCGTTTTCTAACTTTATATTCTGTGTTCCTGTCGTATCGAATAATGTTGTCACTTTAGAATGGGATTTTAGAGTGTGGGATTTTCCGTTAGTAGTAGGATGACGAGGAGGAGGGAAAATGTTGAGTTTTATGATAATCCAGTACTGTATAATACCAATGAATAGGAAAACAACGATCGCTATCTTGCCTCGCGTAACGTTACAGATGACGCGGGTTCGATCATGGCTCAGATTCCGTCGTTACTGAAAACATGTAATATACATTACGGCTCAGGGGTTGACTGTGCTCCTTACCGTCCAGTAACAATAATCAACCTCGTCCAACGTGGTTTTTCACTTGCGGAGTTTCCACATGGATGAGAGAGGTAACTGCATTCTGCCTGCTCGAGGTTAAACCTCCAGTGCAAAGTTACTTTGGCGAAGCTATTTCCCCGGGATAGCACTCTTGTGAAATAACTCACTCCAAAGGAGTCTACATTATCCTACTACTTGAAGTAGCGCAGCCTAGGGCAGCAGGAGCTTTTAGAAAGGACTGGGTAACACCAGAACCCTTCTTACAAATGGGTTGTGGTGTAAATAGATAATATTAGTAAAAGTAAATCAATAAATAAACAACTAATTTAAACGGGCAAAACAAAGTTTGGCTGAGAGTCATCTGGGTTTAAGGTTAAAAGGTCAAAGATCAAGGACACTGTCGGAATTGTAAGTTTCCTAACAGTTAACTGCTTGTTCTGCTGCACAGTTTGGTGTTTGTGTTGTCATCACAGTTAGAAAAATCCTTATCTATTCCAGAGCCCAAAGATGAACGTGGAGTGACCAGTGCATACAGTGACCATCTCCATCATCATCCCAGGCACTACAAGAAGGAGTTCATGAACAGTTTCAAGGTAGGTTCTCCCTGACGTCCGTCCACAAATTGTACATTACATCTATCTATCTTTTTGTCCCCCCAAGAACCGAATTTCTTTAAAAGAGACACGAAAATATATGAGATCGGGAATCGCGTTTTCCTCATTGAGTAAACGGGACCCTTGGTGATGGTTGTCCACAATTGAAGGTTCCAGTTGTGATGTGACATTGTGGTTATCTTCACAACCCCTCCACCTCCAACACTGCCGCTGATCGTCCTCACAACCCCTCTACCTCCAACACTACCGCTTATCTTCCTTACAACCCCTCCACCTCCAACACTGCCGCTGATCGTCCTCACAACCTCCACCTCCAACACTGCCGCTGATCGTCCTCACAACCTCCACCTCCAACACTGCCGCTGATCGTCCACACAACCTCCACCTCCAACACTGCCGCTGATCGTCCTCACAACCCCTCTACCTCCAACACTGCCGCTTATCTTCCTTACAACCCCTCCACCTCCAACACTGCCGCTGATCGCCCACACAACCTCCACCTCCAACACTGCCGCTGATCGTCCTCACAACCTCCACCTCCAACACTGCCGCTGATCGTCCTCACAACCTCCACCTCCAACACTGCCGCTGATCGTCCTCACAGTCAGGTGTTTTTAACGGTAGTCTAAGGCTGTTCATTTGTCCTGGTAACCGTATTTTCTTGTACTTCGAAAATATGTGAAAATATGTTCGTGATTTACGTTATCGAAATTGTTTAGAATTTTGAACACTTGAATTAAATCGCCGCGAAGTCTACGTATTTTAAAGGGAGAAGAAATCCAATCGTTTTAGCCTCTCTTCGTATGCCAGATTTCTAATTTCTAATTCTTCCTCGTCCTTTGTTTCTAGTTTGGGGCCAAAGCTGGACTGCATATTCAAGATGTGGCCTTACTAGAGAATTATGAAGTGTCAGAATAGTTTCTGGTGTCTTGTGTTCCTGGCTAGGAAACCCAACATTTGGTTTACTTACTGCTTGACACTGTTTACTGTACTTCAGATTGTTGCTAATGACAACTCCGATGTTCTTTTCTTCATTTACTTTAGTTACGGAGTTTCCAAATAGTTTGTAGTCGTAACGAATATTCTTGTCTCCAAAGTGCATAACGTTACACTTGATTGCATTAAACTTCATTTGCCATCTGTCTGACCACTCTGGTAATAAATTAAGATCTCTTTGAGTCATTCGCAGTCCCGCCTGTTTACAGCTCTGCCTCCTAGTTTAGTATCGTCAGCAAATTTGGAGATCTTAGATATGAGACCGAGTTCAAGGTCATTGATATACATTATAAAAAGAATTGGGCCTAGGAGCGAACCCTGTGGCACACCACTCGTTACGTGTAGCCATTCTGAGGCTTCGCTGTTTAATACTACGCGTTGCCTTCTTCCTGTAAGCTAGTCTCTGATCCATGTACAGAGTTCTTCGATTCCGTGTGCTTTGAGTTTATGTAAAAGTCTCTTGCGAGGTACGTTATCGAAATATGCTGCATCAGACGGTACCAATTTGTCCCAATTCTGATAAATAACTTTAAAAAGATTTCAGCAAATCTGTCAAGCAGGATCTTCTATAGCGGAAACCGTGTTGGTTGTCCCATATTATTTTATCTTCTAGAAACATGACAGTTCTATCTCGTATTCTATTTCCATCGTTCTATTTAACACTGACGTAAAGCTAATTGGGCGGTAGTTCAAGGCACGCTTTTTGTCTCCTTTATCATATACAGGAGTAACATTAGCTAGTTTCCAGTCAGTTGGCATCTGACCATCCGATAGAGATTAGTTGAATATTTTTGTTATCGGGTATATCAGCTGTCTCCTGACCTCTTTTAAAGATCTTGAAGCTAAGTTATCTGGGCTGTTGGATTTGTTAGGATTTAATTGGTCCAGGTATTTAAGTACTTCAGAGATCTTCATTTCTCTAACTCTTCTTCATCATATCATTGAAACGTTTTCATTGGTTGTGGTATTCGAGATGCTTCTTCAGTTGGAAATTCGGAGTTACAAGAATAATTCAGTGTGGTAACCATTTGCTTGTCGTCAGTAGTTAGTTTGTCATACTCGTTTCGTAATGGTCCAATTCCTTCTTTTACTGTCTTCCTTTGTCTTATATATTTGAAGATTTCCTTAAAATTATTCTGAACTTTTCGTCACGTTTACTCTGTTTTATGACTTTACACTCTCTTTGTTTTCTGATTATTTTCTGGTGATTTTCATCGGTTGCCATTGATTTGAATTTTTTGTTTTCTTCTTATGGCAAATTAGTCCTTCTTTTCTCTTATTCATCCATGATGGTTTTGCATTACTGCAAGTTCTCTTCGTAATTCGTGGAATATGTTTAATTTCAGTCTTAAGTAATGTGTTATGAGAAGCATTCCACATTTCCTTTACTGTGTGAACGTCAAGAAGTTTCGTCCAACTAGTACTGCGAATTTCGTGTCTAATGTTTTCAAAATTTGCTCGCTTGAAATTTGGGATCAAGAGTTTGTTGTCATTTATTTCATAATCTAAATTTATCTTTAATCAAATCATACATATATATATATATATATATATATATATATATATATATATATATATATATATATATATATATATATATATATATATATATACACTGAGTATCAGGGTGTATTTGAAACAGGAGAAAGTGTATTTCACGGTGATAAACATGCACTACTATACATCATCATACACAACACCATACGTTGACCGAAAGCCGTGACACAGCAGGTGTGTACACATAGCTGTGCACCAGGCTACAGGCTACAAATTTGGTTCACCAGGCTACAGGCTACAACTCTGGTTCACCAGGCTACAGGCTACAGCTCTGGTTTAAGACACATGTACAACTCATTGTTGTGTATGTATGTTATCAGACATGTAGGTCAGTGCTGCAGGTAGTTATCATCAGTATATATATATATATATATATATATATATATATATATATATATATATATATATATATATATATATATATATATGTAGGTAGCTTCACATCCCCTGACCAGGGACGATAACATCTTGTTTGTTTATGTCATCATCCCGTCAGGCCGGCAACACCAAGATCATAGTGATCCAGCCCAATGTTGCTGACGGCCCCGGAGCCCAGTGTTGCTATGTATCTGTAAACCCTCCCCAACCACCTCAATCCCGAACATAACCTAACGAAATCCCCAACCCCACTCCATCCCATCCAGTATCACTATCCTAACCTCCCACCTCACATGGGGAGCAATGTGGTCTGAGGAGTATCTCCACGTAGTAAGGATTGGTTTGAGGAGCACAGCCCCTTAATGAGGGTTGGTCTGAGGCACACCTCCCCTGGTGAGGACTGGTTGAGGCACACCTCCCTTGGTGTGGACTGGTTGAGGGACGCCTCTCCTGGTGAGGACTGGTTGAGGGACGCCTCTCCTGGTGAGGACTGGTTGAGGGACGCCTCTCCTGGTGAGGACTGGTTGAGGGACGCCTCTCCTGGTGAGGACTGGTTGAGGGACGCCTCTCCTGGTGAGGACTGGTTGAGGCACACCTCACCTGGTGAGGACTGGTTGAGGCACACCTCCCCTGGTGAGGACTGGTTGAGGGACGCCTCTCCTGGTGAGGACTGGTTGAGGGACGCCTCTCCTGGTGAGGACTGGTTGAGGGACGCCTCTCCTGGTGAGGACTGGTTGAGGGACGCCTCTCCTGGTGAGGACTGGTTGAGGGACGCCTCTCCTGGTGAGGACTGGTTGAGGCACACCTCACCTGGTGAGGACTGGCCGGAGTGGATGATGGTAAGGTGTTGATCTGTATTACGGTGTCGTTATAAGTATGGTGACGTGCAGCAGACGTTGTGACCACGGGAACAACTTGTTAAGTGATGACCATGATCATCCTGGAGTTCCTGTGATGTTGTCGTACACATAAATCCCAGGAAGATTGTGTCCTCCATGTTGTGCGCTGCTGCCTGGGCTCTGCCCTGTAACAAGGTCAGTTTGACAACGGAAGAATGAAATGAAATTTAATTTTAATTCTATTAGAGAATCCTCCCTCCCTCTCTACCTCCCTCCCTAACCCCATATCCAGCCTCCTGCCTAGTTCTCACGCCCCTCCCCCTGATCTCCTCCTCTTCCCCCCAAAGTTCAACTCTCATCCAATTTCATCCGTCACCCCAGGCAGTCATCAAGCCATCACCAGGCTGGACTGCCAGACTGGGTGACGTGCCCACCTTGTGCCCGCCACTCCCGAGGTGACCACACGCACGACATCCAGGGAAGGACAGATATCAGGAGACTTGATGATGGTCCATGACGATCTGATCTACTGGAGGAGAGTGATGATGTTATCCTTAGTTACTGTTTATATGAAGGAAAGAGACAAGATGGTGAAGCATAATGCAACCCCCCCCCCCCCCCACACACACACACACCAAAACAGCGGTCAGGAAAACGCCTAATAAGAAGCACCACTAGTACGTCCAGATATGCTACCATGGATGTTTTGTAGGAAAGTTTAAACTGGTATATTAGCCAAGCGTCGTGTTTATATATCAGGTATATTACTGCCATGTTTACTGTGGATACTCTGAGGTGATTGAGGTTAAGGAGACTTGGACCTGCAGTATAATTAACGTTGGGTTTATGTATTACTATTTCCAGTTATACTATCTTGAACATGGTTCTGTACTGACATCTTGAACATGGTTGTGTACTGACATCTTGAACATGGTTGTGTACTGACATCTTGAACATGTTGTGTACTGACAACTGGTATACTGCATTTGAACATGGTTGTATACTGACATCTGACATGGTTGTGTACTGACATCTTGAACATGGTTGTGTACTGACACGAACATGTGATACTGAACTTGAACGTTGTATACTGAATCTTGAACATGTTATATGACATCTTGAACATGGTTGTGTACTGACATCTTGAACATGGTTGTGTACTGACATCTTGAACATGGTTGTACTGACATTCTGAATCTACTGGTTGTATACTGACATCTTGAACATGGTTGTGTACTGACATCTTGAACATGGTTGTGTACTGACATCTTGAACATGGTTGTGTACTGACATCTTGAACATGGTTGTGTACTGACATCTTGAACATGGTTGTATACTGACATCTTGAACATGGTTGTATACTGACATCTTGAACATGGTTGTGTACTGACATCTTGAACATGGTTGTGTACTGACATCTTGAACATGGTTGTATACTGACATCTTGAACATGGTTGTATACTGACATCTTGAACATGGTTGTATACTGACATCTTGAACATGGTTGTGTACTGACATCTTGAACATGGTTGTATACTGACATCTTGAACATGGTTGTGTACTGACATCTTGAACATGGTTGTGTACTGACATCTTGAACATGGTTGTATACTGACATCTTGAACATGGTTGTGTACTGACATCTTGAACATGGTTGTGTACTGACATCTTGAACATGGTTGTATACTGACATCTTGAACATGGTTGTATACTGACATCTTGAACATGGTTGTGTACTGACATCTTGAACATGGTTGTATACTGACATCTTGAACATGGTTGTATACTGACATCTTGAACATGGTTGTATACTGACATCTTGAACATGGTTGTGTACTGACATCTTGAACATGGTTGTATACTGACATCTTGAACATGGTTGTGTACTGACATCTTGAACATGGTTGTGTACTGACATCTTGAACATGGTTCTGTACTGACATCTTGAACATGGTTCTGTACTGACATCTTGAACATGGTTGTATACTGACATCTTGAACATGGTTGTATACTGACATCTTGAACATGGTTGTGTACTGACATCTTGAACATGGTTGTGTACTGACATCTTGAACATGGTTGTATACTGACATCTTGAACATGGTTGTGTACTGACATCTTGAACATGGTTGTGTACTGACATCTTGAACATGGTTGTATACTGACATCTTGAACATGGTTGTGTACGGACATCTTGAACATGGTTGTATACTGACATCTTGAACATGGTTGTGTACTGACATCTTGAACATGGATATGTACACAAATCTGATGTCAGTGATTATCTCTCTTTATGGCCATATTCTTATAGCTATGTATTGGTGGTCATATTACCATTATGTTGTCATGGTCCACCTCTGTCGTCCATCCTGGCTATCAGACGTTACTTGTCGATTTTGATCATTTCTTGATATGAAGAAATTATCGTATGATGCCGACATTATGTAGTGATTTGAAAACGCTTCAGAGAAAATAATTTCCTATCTGAAACAAAATCTTCATTTGTCTTATCTGTGAATGACGGACGATTAGTTTTGTTGCTGTTCTTTGTATGTGTTCTAGTTTTTCTTCCTGTAAGTGTGCTAACCAAATTTTGACATCATGACTTAAGTGAGGTCAGATAAGGGCGTTGTGATGAGAGTCTGGGATTCGTCATTATGTCTCTGTCGGGTGAGCTGCCCGCCACACCCTGACCACCATCACACACACACACACTACCGTCCCTCTCACCGGCCGGCCACCAGGGAGGAGGTGTAGTAAGACGGTGCCCTTCCCTCCCTCTGTCCCTCCCTCA